>NC_087204.1:35191800-35211800 GCF_015104395.2 Macrobrachium nipponense
TAAAATTTAAGATTTCATCGTGTGAAAGCGTTTATAAAGTGTGTATGAATTAACGGGATGTCTAAAATTTGGGATTTTTCGTTTGTTTGTCTAATGATTTGAATCCAAAATAACTTCTTATGAAAACGTTTCCTTTGCTTAAGAGTTCTTGCAACGAAAGATGACTTAAACTAATATGGAACCAGTATCACTATATCCTTGTTTACCCGCGTTCCACTTCTTTTCTAAAGCCTGAGAGGGCTATAGTAAGCTCTTCTTAGAATGCCAGGAGAAGAGCCTGTCGTAAATACGGAAACAATACGCGTTTTTTTTTTAAAGGGCTGGCTATTCCGAGCCAATTCCTCTTGAGCTTATTACTAGTGGACGTTGTCTATGCCGGGCGCAGAGGCCCCATCCCCGTCATTTCTCCCACGTCCCTGAAGAGGCCATTAAGCAGGCCTTTCAAACACCTTTCCCCCCACCAGCCTCTCCTAACTATCCCTTTCTCCAATACCAAGCTCTTGAGTCTAATCACAAAAAGCGTCTGTCTTGCGGCCACCCTAAATGGGGACACTAAAGAGGTGCTTCGAGACGCCATTAAGTAAGAAATAGCATGAGAACTGGAAGACTTGCTTTTCCAGACCCGCACGCACGTCCAGGAGTCCGCCCGCCCGTCCAGGAGTCCGCCCGCCCGCCCGTCTGTCTGTCTGTCTGTCTGTCTGTCTGTCCGTCTGTCTTTTCTCCCGCTCTCACTCCTCCTTCCGATTGGCGGTGGCGGCAGTGCGGGGCGGGGGAATCCAGCAGCAGCGCCTCGCACAAAAGAGGATGGTGAAAAAGGGAAGTTGATAAGAGAATCTATTTGCGGAAGGTGAATGACATTTCCCCTATTGAGTTTTCGGCGCTGGGTTAGTGATGGGCAAACAATCTGTACTCTGAAAAAGAAAATTACCGCCATTTTGTCCTTTACAAGTTTCACATCTTACTTTAGTGAAAAGAGAGAGAGAGAGAGAAAAAAGAGAGAGAGAGAGAGAAGAGAAGAATATATCATTCTTTAAAGATTAAAAGTTAAATGTACTCCTACGGAGAAGTGGTCGAGTGCCAGTTACCTGAGTGGCATTATTTATCATTTTGATCATCATGTTTTTACATGAGGTAAATTTACAGCTGGAACGAGTGAATATTCAAACCGCGAAGTACAAGTCTCAGAGAGTTACTGATACGCACTTTACTTGGACATTTCCTTGGCCTCGTAAGAGATCATGCTTTAAAAGTTTATCGCTACCTCATTTTACCCTCGGCACTTTTTTTGGAGCGCCTACAGTTTAGTTGGCCAAGACTATCGTCTTCTAGATAATTGGCGGACTAATACAAACAAGATGGCGTGACATGATGGCGGCCGGATGGAAGATAATATTTTGGTGAAACTTTACAAAGCTAGCGCGTATGTTTTGGCCTGACCTGACCTGACCTAACCTAACCTATCGCTGACAGGGTCGGGGGCAAATGGTTCGAGGCAAGTGTCGGGTACGGACTACTTACCTTAGGGGATGGATTATGGGCCGGGAAAAAGGTGTTGCGCGGCCTGGCTAACTAAACTGTAATCTATATTAACTGATTATTTTTTACCAATAATAATTTTCCTTTCCTCTTTTTTTTTTTTTTTTTTTTTTTTTTTTTTTTTTTTTGGGGGGGGGGGGGGGGGGGGGCGTTTAGGTAAAACGATCATTAGTAGGAAAAAGAGTGGATTATTTAAGGTTAATCATGCCGAGAACGTTTTACCCCTGTGATGGATGTCCACTTCTGCCATAAGAAATCTCTACGTAGAGGCTAGTGAGTAGTGGACACTCTGATCCCGGGGCATAGATTGTTGCGAGCTGGTTTACAGGGCCTAAAAGTCGTTTTCTTAATAGCTATTATGCTATCCAAAGGATTTAGCAAACCAAGAGAATAAAGTTTAGTATTTAGAGTGAGTCAAAAGAACTCCTCAAAGTATGAAATTAGAAGGATTCTCAACACGGAACAAGTTTGAAATTAATTGTTGAAGGCAATCCATAAGTCTGAGTAGCTGAAAAGTATGCCGACCTTTCTGGAGAGAAAAATGCAACGAATAATATCATAATTTTAAGGATTTTGGATTTGAAGTGAGTGTTGCTTAAGGAAATCAGAATAATATGTAACGCTTGAACACAGATTTTAAGTAGTCAGACTTCTTCCGAAATACGAAAATGGCCACGTTTAGTCAGCATTAATAAAAAAAGGATAATTGCTTGTCTAGGTTAAACGAACCTGGCATTCCTGAAAATTATGGAAACCGATTATTAAAAAAGAATTTGGGAGTCAAATTTTATCAGGGGAGGTCTATTAAGGCTCGAGCCATCGTGAAACCATCGCAAAGCTACGTTACTCTAAAGAAAAAAAAATCCGTTCGCAAAAATCAAGAAACCGGAGAGTACCTACTTCAACACAAAAACAGAACACATCCTCTGGGTCAGCTTAATTGCAAAAAATTCAACGTAGGCCTAAAAAATGATTACTGCTGTGACAGAGGTATGCTGCTTTTCTTATGAAAAAAAGATCACTAGTAACGATAGAGAAAACGAAATATGAAAAAGTCTCGAAACAAAATGGTACTCGACACGAAACCAGACAGAGAAAGCATATTCGTATTTATTTAGGACCGTCCATTCGTAGGCTTCCGCCTCTGCCGGCAGGCATATTTATGCAGCTGTAATAGACTACTCGGTCCTCTAGGGAAGACGCGGAAGGGAAGAGGAAAGGAAGGAGCTGATGAACGGGAGATGTATACTCATCTCCCAATAATGAGATGAGGCTCTCTCTCGGCTTCCGACACCTTACGTCTCTCTCTCTCTCTCTCTCTCTCTCTCTCTCTCTCTCTCTCTCTCTCTCTCCTCAAAGATTACTGAATGTATGTGAGAACACTGTTGCGTCTTGGAGATAGCTGAATATGGCAACATTGTTGGAACATAATACATTCGTACACATAGTAACCGTAGGATGAACAGTTTACACGGTTGGTGTCGACGCCTACATATCTCCCGCAATTACTGAACATTGAATCATACATACAGAAGTAATTATCGTATGTAAGGCTGTAAGACCATTTTGCAGACGTTCTAAATGAGATCGTATTGCGCGTACGTACACTTCTTGCTCGTTGTGATGATTATCATCTTATTTTCATATATAATAGATGGTTTCCATTCATATTTCCTATCCCTTTGCGTGAAGAAATTGCTTGTACAAAATTCATTTGGAGATATTGATACAGTTTCTCTTTGGATTTATGTCAAAAGATTGCTGTGAATACGCTTTGTTTTGAAAGGGTCTTGCCACTAATATCTAATTCATAATAAAAAGTTAGTATAATTCACAAAATTGACTAAAACCCCTTGTCGTTCATTACCATTGTGCTTCATAATGAATAAAGGATATTGTACATTTTGATCAGAGTGAAACTTTCCGACGGAAAAACTGCGTTACTTAATCTTATGCAATTTTTTTTTTTTATCTAAGTAGCGACTAATTATTGCCTCAATGACCATCAAGAAAGCAGCTCTAAGAAAGTAAGAAGGCAGGAACAACTGGCATCTTTGTCAATGTCAAGGCATCGTTACCATATCTTTTTTAAGACTCATAAGGAATAGTATAACGTTATATAATATTTTAAAGAGACAGCAGAGATAAATTATCTTTCAAAATTGAAAAAGCAAACCAAATTCAGTTAAACCCCCTCATCATATTTTTGTGAAAGTAGAAAATTTTGGAATATTATATGAACTTTAAAACTGTTAGAGAAATAAAGTAAACCCCCTTCAGTATTAGCCACTACGAATGACTACAGCTAGTACAAAAAAGAAAAAGACCCCAACTGGGCTTATCTTTTAGACTTTTTTTTTTTTTTTTTTTTGTATTTTGAGGCCAGTGGGAATGACAACCCAACTCTTATCGAACCTTGGCTGAAAGGGGAAAAAAGAATAAAGGAGGGGAAGAAAAACAGGAGAGGAAAAATATTGAGGATAAATACTGAAGAAAACGTCGGATGGCCGCCATCTTGAAAGGGGGAAAATGTTGTAGAAATCATCGAAAACAGAAGACGGGGAAGTTCCCTAGTTTTGAGACGAAAAAGAGGAATGAACGGCGATGAACAAACTAAGAAAAGGACAGACTTGTTACCATTTACTTTATCATCAGGCATTTCTGGATATCTCAAAACGAAGAGGAATTAGTTCCAATTTTAATGGGATCATGAAGAAAATTATTTAGTTGTGATTTTTTTTTTAAGATTAAGTGGCACATCCAGCGGATGTTACGGGTCTCGAAGGTCAAAACACACACACACACACTCTCTCTCTCTCTCTCTCTCTCTCTCTCTCTCTCTCTCTCTCTCTCTCTCTCACTTTTATTTTAAGATAGTTGCTTCAGTTGCTTTGCCCAGCATTTTAGACATTTTGTATTGCACCACTTCTCACCCTTCACCCCCCATTCCTATCAGGGGCTGAACTTTGGACTTAAAGGGCATCGGGAGTGTCTCTATTCATCCCAGCAACCTTGAAAACTATGGATTAGACACTAATATCTGTCATTTTTACATTTTATTTTCCACATCTTCTCACCCCCAACTTCCTATCAGGCTGAACTTGTGCTTAAAGGGCATTGGAATTGTCACTATTGATCTCAGCAACCTCAAAAACTATGGATTAGACACTAATATCTGTAGTTTTTTGGTTATTATTATATGTCACCCCCTTCCCACCTTTTGCAACCCTCTCCTATTGGGGCGAATTTATGCTTAAAGGACATTGGGAGTGTTGCTATTCATCACAGCGACCTTGAAACTATGAATTAGATAGTAATATCTGTCACTTTAGGTTATTTTTTACATGTCATCCCCTTCCCACCCTTTCTCAAACCGCCTCCCTCCCCTTCCTTTTGGGGCTAAACTTGGACTAAAATGCAATTGAGAGTGTCACTATTCATCTGAGTGACCTCAAAAACTATGGATTAGACACTAATATCTGTTGTTTTTGGTTATTTTTACATGTCACCCCTCTTCCCACCCCCCTCTCCTATTGGGGCTGAACTTGGATTTAAAGCGCTTCAGGAGTGTCACTATTCATCTCAGCAACCTCAAAAACTATGGATTAGACTAATATGCATTATTTTATATTACTTTTACATGTCACCCCCTTCCAACCCTTTCCTACCCCACCTTCTTATTGGGACTGAACTTGGACTTAAAGGTTTCAGGAGTGTTACTGTTTTTCTAAGCAAAATAAAAAACTATGGATTAGACACTAATATCTGTTGTTTTCCATTTTTTGTCGGGCGGATTTTAGGGTGTGCGGGGCCCTAGGCCAGTGACTAGTCATCATATCAGGGCTAAATTTGGACTTGAATGTATTGTCAGGGGTGGATTTTAGGGTGTGTGGGGCCCTAGGCCAGTGACTAGTCACCAGTTACCAGCCCATGAAAAATTAAACTAAATTTTTAAACAAGTCATTATTTTATATTATATTTATTGTTTGGGAAAAACACTCTATCACAAGAGTATATATAATGTTCTAGGGGGTCCACAATAATAAAAAAGTGAAGAATTCGTGTATGATTTAAAAAAACTTTACAAAGCTTTCAAACTCTTACCTGGGTTCATCTTCAGTCCAAAAAAGAATATTTATTATTATTATTATTACTAGCAAACAGCCCTTAAACAGTTATAACCGTTATGCTTGAATTTTGTGTTACGGTTTTCCACTTGTCCTTGAAAGGGATGGAGATATAACGTCCATTAGTTGGGGTTGGGGTTTGGGGGAGGGGTAAGATGAAACCCTATTATAAACCATCTTAGTGGCCCCCACTATAACCCTGCCAAGTTTCATGCCCATCGGACCAGCTGTTTGGCCGTGATTAAATGACAGACGGACGGACAGACATATCGCCCATTATGATAAGATTATTATTATTATTATTATTATTATTATTATTATTATTCTCTCCTGTCAACCCCCTTCTCAAACTCCATCCTCTTTGATGTCATTGATGTTTACCCTATAATATTCTTTTCCCAATGATAAGTCATATGTATAAAGAAATTATGTATGATAAATTCGTAAAGTCTACAGGCATAACCAGCCCTGTTTCACGGGCAGAACCAGCTCCATTTCATGGAATCCCTTCTCATCCCCACCCCCTTCGGAGAGGGGAAAGGTAGGATAAAACCCCATTATAAACCATCTTAGGGTTCCTCCCTATAACCCTACGAAGTTTCATGCACATCGGACCAGCCGTTTGGCCGTGATTGAATGACAGACGGACGGACAGACAGACAGACACTGCCAATTATAGTAAGATTATTATTATTATTATTATTATTATTATTATTATTATTATTATTAGTATTATTAGTATTTAATAAATTTGTATATATTTTAAATCCATTATTATAATCTATGTGCTGTGGTAGGGTGCCTAGTGCCATGACCTGAAAACCCACACGCCCCCCACCCCCGCCCCCCCCAAATCTCCACTGGGCATCGGGAATGTCACTATGCTTCTCAGCAACCTCAAAAACTATGGATAAGACACTGATATCTGTCGTTTTCGGTTATTTTTACACGTCACCCTCTTCACAGCCCCCGATGAACATGGACTTAAAGGGCATCGGAAGTGCCACTATTCACCTCAGCAACCTCGAAAAGTATGGATTAGACGCTAATATCTGTCGTTATCAGTTAATTTTACATTTCACCCTTTTATCACCCCCTTCCCACACTCCCTCTCCCCCTTTGGTGCCAAGCGATGTCTTACCTCCACAGTATTCTCTTCAAGATGGTAAGTCATATGTATACCAAGTGTGGTTGAAATTGCTTAATATGTTTCAAAGTGTGTGTGGTACATACATACATACTCCCTTTATATATATAGTATATATATATATATATATATATATATATATATATATATATATATATATACATATTCATCCTCAATCACATACACATATTTTTAAATACATTTACATTTATAATACATGATATAATTTGATCCCCAGTAGCTTTTGTAATGGTTATCTTCAAAGGCTTTATAGAATCTCTTATCGATAAATATTCCTTCAAGGAACTACGGTCGATGTTCATCAGCCAACGAGAATAGTCTTAGATTAGATCCATTATTATGTTAAAACTTTGATAACCTTATGTCAGCTAGAAATGTCCTTTCCAAGATATTATTATTAGAGTCCCAGACCATTTTGAATTCCTTTATTCAACCAGAGCTTTGTTATATTGGGTAACCTGAACTACTAAAACGGAACGCATATGTTGGTTTATAACAAAAACTCATCTCCATTTAATCGACAGTCACTTAATCTACCAAGCGAACCCACCCGGTCCCCCCCCCCCCTTTTTTTTAATTCAAGTGTTTATAGGTTATAGGTTTCTAGGCAACTTGAGTGTATTTAATGTAATATTAGTAATTATAAATAAATGCAGTGAAAAGTAAAATGTCTTTGTCAGGTCACTGAGAGGTAAAGGTTATTAAATTACTTTTAATACTTGCTGAGTGTAAGTAACAGGTGATAAGGTGGTTAAAAAAAATACGTGTTTAAGTGGGAGAAGTTTATTCACATTTTGCCAAGTAAAAGTAGCGACTCCAATTAAATTGTACTACTGATGGTTACTGAAACCTCCTCACTATAAATACCTCTATATAAATATAATATATATATTTATATATATATATATATATATTATATATATATATATATATAATATATATATATGTATTTATGTATGTATAAACACAGATACATATATACACATATATTTGAGTAGAGTTGAGTTGATGGAGCTGTGCCAGGCTAAAAGAATTCTCGTCACTTTAACATTCTGGGTCACCCTAAAAAATAGGAGAAAACTCTCCTCTCGACCCACTTCCTGACCAGCCGCTTTTCCCTTGCATAACATGTTACATCAGCTGAACAAACAACGGCCTTAAAAATAACCGAGGCATCTGCTCTCCACACTCACCACGAACTTTACGCTTCCTTTCATTTTTCAAAATCCCTCTCCTCTCCCTATATCTCCTCCTCCTCCTCCTCTCCTCCGTCACTCTTCCCATCAAGGCACTACTCTTCCTCTTATCCTCTCTGAAAGGTGCTGTGGAACAATGCCCAGGGAATAAACTACTCCATGAGCCTTACTCTGTAATTCTAGTCCCGTTTGAACCCATCTCTAGTACCAGTACCGGAAGCCCATTCACCATCTCCTATGCCGTTCCACCAACGCCCTTCTCGCTCTCCCTTCTCCTTCTTGAGTTTCTGACTTCACGTAGAAAAGGGAGTCTGAAGCTATACCTGAGCTTCACTTTTATATTGCGCTCTTTACCCTTTCGTTTCTGTAAACATATTCGTTCCGATCTCGACATAATGTCCCGGAAGAAAAATATGCCCTGGCCGTCATATCTCATGTTATTAGCGGTCGTTTGCTAAAGCCTGTGATGTGTGTCGATGTAATCAAATAAAGTTACTGTGGCAGAATTCCGGAAGCTTCGAAAATGAATTTTAGAAAAAGCACATTGGCATAAATCATGAGCCTACGAGCGAAACGGCATCTCCGCACGCCACTCATGGCCCAGGAGGAGGCTCAACCGTAGCATGTTACCTTTAGTCAATAGAATCTACAAAATGTCAGGTTGTAATGTTACAATACGGTGTGATTTTGTAAAATTGCTATGTAGTATATACATCTATTACAAAAATGAAGTCACAACGTTGTAAACTATCCATTAGGCTGAAACTGTAAATGGTGACGCAGTCCTACATACACGTATATTTGCTTGCATGGTTACAGGCATTTACTGTTACATGATTTATCATGCAAACGTTTTCTTTAGATATGCAGGAAATGAGGGGAAAACAAAAACTGATTCTGTTTACAATACCAGTATTCATGTAACTTGAACTAGATTTCACAATATACATGAACCTCGATTGGACTCGGCAGGTAATTTTAGAAGTACCTTCATTTGTGATCTCAGGTTGAAGTGGGGCGTTTTTCTTTTCGTTTATGTTTGGTTAATTGGCAGAAATCTAAACACCTTTATTTGTGGCTGTTGAGTCAGTCTCATGTGCCAAGGTCTAACTATAAAACCAATGTTTTGTAATCTCGGGATTTTCCTTAATACCCCGGTTAGGTCGACAGATTTTTTTTAACCTGAAAACTTTCGACAGGAATCACTAAATAAAACTAAGAAAACGGTAGACTTATAGTATTGATTATTCTGGAACATTCTGAATAGTGCTTTCGTGCAATTTGCTACCAGTGTTAACTTTATTCATCTTACTGAAGACTTGTAATTACTGTTGGTGTGATGTATACAGATAACTGCAAATTCTGTCAGAATAACTCTACTAGAGGAACAGACGTATCAATAAATGTAAAATTCCCGTGTATTGTATTAGGAAAGTATTTGAGGTTCGACTTTTTAATTAAACAAATTATGGTTTAATGTTTACAAATAATTGCAAACACTATCACAGAATAGCTTTACTAGAGAAGCTAGTGTATCTAAAATGAATTAGCTCGTTAACGAAATAAGGTAAAAAAAAAATAAACATAAATATGACTTGAATTATATTCGTATCTATTTCAACCGAAAACACAATTTCTGTCTGATCCGCCAAGCAACTGACATTCATATTTACAACGGGTCAAAATTACATTTCGTCTTCATTAATTCAATATTTACCCAAATCTCCAACTCTGGAAGCGTAATCTTTTGGAGCATGAGCCCCGATTTTTAGAGTAAGCAGCATTAGGCAATATCAACAAGGCGAACAAACCACATTCATCCAAGCAGACATTAGCTTTCTCAAAAAGGAAAAAAAAAATATCTCCCAGGAAAATAGTCGAGCATCTTCCGGAAATAATTAGCCACGTATCTAATCTTTGTTTAATATGGATTGCGCTTGCATCGGTACGAATCTGCAGTCGCTGAAGTTCTTTTTTTTTTTTTTTTTTTATTGAATATGTCTGTAGATTCTCTCTCTCTCAGCTGCGTTTTTCGTTGATAGAGGACGTTAAGGTACATACACTCACAACACACACATATATATATATATATATATATATATATATATATATATATATATATATATATATATATATATATATATATGTGTGTGTGTGTGTGTGTGTGTGTGTGTGTGTGTGTGGCGCGCGCGAGCACATAAATGCACACACAAAATATGGAGAGGGCGAAAATTGAATGACAGGAGTGTATAAGGGATTAATGCGAGTGAAAAATCTTCATGAAGTTACTACTGAGGATTATTAAAAGAAAAACAAAAACCTTAGGAGGTTGAAAATGGAGAGGCACCAGGATTTGATGGGATTACGAGTGAGATGCTGTGGTGCAGTGCTGGAAGCTTGACTGAGGGTTGAACAGGGTGCGTATGCTGTATCTAGATGAGAGTGAAGGTTTCGAAGAAGCTGCTGTGCTAGATATAGACTATATGAATGATTGGGGCGTAACATTGTAGGGAAGGTGTATGCTGGATTTTATTGGAGAATTTACGGTAGATGCTAAAAGAATTGATAAGGGAAGAAAAAAAATAGGACCTGTGGCTCATGTTATGACACAGTTATGTGGAGAATTTGAAATTAAAGGGAAAAAACTTTATATGTGACACATGGACTTCAGAAAGCAGTGAAGAATGTGTTCGATTTTGTAGAAGAGAGGGGGACTGTTTTTGTGTAGAAATGGGCCAGAAACAAAGGCGTGTTGTGTCCTAAAGGCTGTTACGTAAATCTATGAGTGGAGAGATATGTGAAGTCAGAAGGACAGTAAATGCAATTGTATAGTTAATGGAAAAGATGGGTCTTGAATGGAGCGCGGAATAGCCGATGTCCAGAGGTGATTCAGTACTAATTAGGGCTAACGAATAGCAACCACTGTGGTTAGTGAAAAGTCAGAGTTTTTGCAAGAGGAGAATGTGATCATAGGTTAAGGTCATGAGGGTAGATTAAAACCAGGAAGAATCAGCGAGTGGTTTTATAGGCCGAGGAAGAATGCACGTGTTTGGGAGTAGTACTACATATTTCGAATCATGGTAGGATGAGAGCAGAACTGATTCACAAGATAGGTGGAGACAGTAAAGTATCAGAATTAATGCAAATAACTAATAGAAACCTATAAGTCTGTGAAAGGAAATTGGAAAGTGTGGAGGGATATTTGATTGAATTCCTCCATGGATTTGGTGTGCATGTTGAGTGCGAACCAAAGATAAAAACTGGACGCTGGAGAGGTGACTTCCTTTTGCAGTATATGTTAGTTATGAACAATAAAGTGGCTGATTAATGTGAGATACGCAGAATTGGTAAAAGGGTTAGCGTAGGTGAAATGATGGATCAGTGTTTTGTGATGTTTCGATCTCGTGGAAACAATGGTGGATGATAGGTTGGTGAAAAGTGTGTACAGTCAAGGGGGAGGAGGAGGCATAGGAGGGAGGAGGAGGAGACGTAGAAAAGGCTGGGTAAATGGTAAGAGAGGGACTGAAGAGGGAATGGCTCGAAATTCAGGGAACGAGAGAATGTATTTATGACCGAAGTGAATGGTCAAGCATAATATGTACGTATGCTTATTCGATGTATTGATGGAGAGCTCTCACGGTTGCTGTATGATGTACTTGTGGAAGTGTTCCTCACAGTTATGTCAGCAGCGATTTATCAATTCAAGTATGAATGTACCAACGATCATTGTCCTATTTTCTTAGGAGATACACCAACTGTTATGGGAAAGCGGATAGTACTAATATTTATGTATTTCTATTGTAGATATATATAATATATATATATATATAGATATATATATATATAGATACATACATCATACATACATACATACATACATACATACATCTACATATACGACATACATACATAATATATATATATATATATATATATATATATATATATAATATATATATATATCTGTGCGTGTGCTATCATTACAGGATGAAACAACTTTATTTACCATAATGAAGACCTAAGCGAAGCAAATAAGACAGTCACTTCTGGAAATGAGGAAAATTGCTGTTTGCAATATAATCCAGGGCCTCTAGAAAAGTTTACGTTTCTCCTCATTTTGTTTGCTGAGAAATTGGTCTTCGATGCAAAGGGTTCTTCATGCGCTTAAGACATCGACAGGAAGAAGAAGAAGAAGAAGAAGAAGAAAAAAAATGTTTCATGATAACAAAGAAGCGAACATTGGGAAAATGATAATGGTATCCACTTACCCTGAATGTGAATATACTTCTATTGGAGAAGCTCATTACAGTGAAATTCATGACCATTTTACCGAGCCGTTTTGATGTGTTACCGTTTTTTTCTTTACACGTGTGTTCGAAGCAAGACGAGTTTCTATCATAATATATATTCGTGCTTATTGACCTTCTGTATCCATCCTTTAACAGTCCTTGCAAAAAGATTTACAATCGCATATGAATCCGTAAGCAGATGTGGGAAAAATAAAAAAGGAGAGCGTAAACTTTATATATGAAATATTTCATTTAGTTTGAAAACAGAATAATATATGAAAGATCATGGTTTATTGAACCTCTGAAAAATTCAGATATTCTCAATTTAAAGAGCCAAGTTTTTCTTGTCCCAGTCCATGACATCTTTTATTAACGGTTTTGCTCTCGGTTCTTTCGATGGAGTCAAATAATTTCAAATTAATGTTTCCTGTTGGTGAATTCCTTCTTGTTGGACAATTCTGAGAAAAACTAGGGTGGTGGCTAATTCTAATGCACCTCCTCTGTATTAATGAATATAGCGCCCTCCTTTTGTTGCTGTTTGTGACATGAAGGGTGCTTATATTTTAAATATTCCTGTGTCTTTCCTGTGAAAAGGTTTAGGGGAATTGACAGAGTGTGAAACAGTTTAAGTGTTGTATTGGAGACTGTATCGGACACAGCTGGCCATTAATGTGCAGTCCACTGATGGTGGCTTTATAATGTATACCCAGTTGCCATCGACGAATAGATTGTATTTTTTGCAGGAGACTTGTAAGTTATAGCTTTAGTTTATTCTGAATATCAAGTCATTTTATGCTACTAATTGATTTCTTGTCCAGAAATCTTACGTAAATTAAGAGGCAATTCTTAAATACAAACTAATCCATTGAGGAGATGTTGAAAACAAACGGAGTCTTGGTATTTTTGGTACAAACACAATCCATAGCGTATCTGGATTCTCTCATGAGAAAATACGAGGCTAGAACCATAGTAATCAGCCATTATACATCCGGAATGGAAATTTTCTGTGATGAGAAGCTAGGAAGTGTTGGTGTCCCATCAACATATTAACAGCCGGAAGGTTTTTTTTTTTTTTCTTTGTTGTGTGCGTGTTTCATGCTTGAAATACCAAGAATTCCAGGCTTGTCGCTGAAATGTTGTTCAAACGCTTTGCAAGTTATTTAATGACTTTTCACGATTCCAGGGAGAGTGCACCAAATCCAACTTCCTCTGTCTCCACATGAAGATGCTCTCGTCTGTTGTAAGTACCTAATATGTAAAATATTTTGTCGGGGAGTGGTAATTACACCTTTTTGAATAGGACCATTTATTATTTCAGTCAGTTTAGGTGATGACTATAGTCCAAGCTGCAGTTGTTAGGCCAGTTTCTTTTCCCAGAATTACACTGGCCCTTCGAAATTAAAAATGTGGTTTCCCATTTTAGTCCCCTGGTATTGGTGAGCGAAGTTCGGTTGGATGAAATGGATTGACCATAGATTTCCGAGGATAAGGAATGCCACTTTTTCCAAAATTGCATCCAAAATAGGGGGAAATCTTTATTTCACACAGAAAATCGTGTCCAAATACGACGCCCCTTTCTCGTTAAATTCGTCATAATCCCATAGAAATTATCGTTTAGATCTCTCTAATATTTAAAATCTTTACCTTCTGGGATATCGTCATTTTCAGAACTTGTGCACATCTCCCCGCCCCCCAAGGGGTTTCTTTCGTGAATAAACCTCAACGAATCCGAACAACTTATTTTAAAACTACATTTTAAAACTACAATTTTAATTCTTGAATTATTCTAGAATTGAGATCACCAAAGCCTTGAATTGCGTACCGTCTCTTAGTGAAAAAAGTTAATCATTCCATGTTTAAAAAGATTAGCATCTTCTGTGTGGGTAGTGAGTTGTAGTGTTCATATTAGAATATTGGCTTTCCTGGTGTTTGTTCTCGAAAAATTTTCCGCGAGTTTCAGAAATTTTCATGGTATTTTCATGATGTTCATGAGGTAGGGGTTCATGGCTTTCAAGGCTTGACAAATATTCTTGTCACCTTTAGATTCTTTGCCATCTAGCATAGTCCACAGTAAATTTTTTTTCATAGTAAGCGATACCATAACTTGTCTTTTATTTTACATAGGTTGTAGCTATCAAGTTACTACCTAGTGTTTTAAAAACAAGAGCGAATCATGATACCTCAAAGTAGAATAGTTAAGCTCGATTGAATGGGAGAACTTTCTACTGAAGTAGCTACTCTTGAACGGCAGAAAACCAAAGGATACAGCTGAATTAATATTTGAGAACTGGGGAAACAAAGTATATGGCTAGCAAGGTATATCCATTTTTGTAGATGCTATGAAATATCAAGTGGCTTTTTCAGTAAAATATGAAAACTAAATGTGTTGGAGAGAAAGGAATGAAAAGTTCCGAACTCAACTTCAAACCGTCTTGAATTCATTACTCCATTTCTGACTTCTTTCCTTTTCTCACCTTTCAAAGGAGCTCTTTCTTTCATTGTCTCTCCACCGGGAACTCCACCCCGAACCCCACATCCTTCCAGCCCCAGCCGCTATGGTCTCCCCCCCCCCTCCCCCTGCCTTCTCCAGCCAGGCATAAGTATGCTATTAAAACTTTCCGTTACTAAGAGTTATTGCTACACCAACATCCGCTGAAAGTCTTTACTGAAGAAAAGGAACTGATGAGAAAAAAATTAGTGTCGAGGCTATATTTTCCAATATAAATTGTCTGTCTGGGGACGGAAAACAAATTCTCTCTCTCTCTCTCTCTCTCTCTCTCCTCTCTCTCTCTCTCTCTCTCTCTCTCTGTGTGTGTGTGTGTGTGTGTGTGTGTGTCCCGGGAAAGTGCTCAATAACTTACCTTGCAGGATTTCATGTTTTCGTACAATCCGTGTACAATAGAAGATTATTATTATTTTTCATGGGTGTTTCAGTCCTTTTTGATAAAAAGGATGATATTGCCGCTGAAAGTTTAATCTTTGTATTACGAAACTATTCGTCAACTCTGGATAGCTTTTTAACGGGAAAATAGGGTAAACGTTATCGGTTTTTATTTATTGTTACCAGCCACTCCCTTTCATGAGCTGAGAGAAGACTGCGTTATCTGGTTGGTGAGGTGGAAGATAGTGCTCATTCACTTCGCAGAGAATTGACGATTTTTATTTATTTATAAATATTTTTTCATCTCTTTGATGAAATTAAAGCCTCGATCGGTATAAAATAAAAATATGTATTCGACGTGTGCTATTCGACGTGTACAATTTTTCATTTTTGTTGTGTGAAGTAAGTTGTTTTCGTATATTAATATATATTCTATTAAAATATCTCGAGCCGGATGCCCATTACTTTGAATATTTATACACATTTTCTTACGTTATTTAGCGATTTTTTCCATTATCTTGTGTACATTGCTTAGGCAACTGCTATAATTTTATAAAGATGATAGATTGTGATCGACGGATGTATATCGTTTTAACAAGTCGGTATGATTCGACTGGCAGACTTCTAAAAACTGTAATATGACTTTGTGAGTGACGATGTTGCTGTATTGCTTCGATGTTGTTTAATCGCATTGATAGAAATTAGTTTTATGAATTTTACTGCGTTTGTGTGTTACACAAGATCCTCTTGCAGAGCCAGTGTAAATGATGCATCAAGACAAAGTCGTCTTATTCTACAATGTACTGTATTACCGTGTTCTGTTGTACTGTAAGTTTGTCTGTTTTGATAGGCGATGATATTCCAGTTGTCTAAACATTTGGAAATTCTCAGCACAAGCTGAAAATCTTCATCATACAAAAGCAAGTTATCGTTCAATCGATCGAAAAATGCCAGGGAAACAAATATGGCAAAATGCCCATACTCTCTCTCTCTCTCTCTCTCTCTCTCTCTCTCTCTCTCTCTCTCTCTCTCCAGAAAAATATGGGAAGCAAAAATGAAAGTGAAAATTCCATTATTTAAAGGTAGGATAGTACTGACTTTCAGAAGGCAAAAATATCAGTTGCAAGCGCTAGAACACAGAAACGATTTTACCATTTTTCTCCTTTTTCTCTTGCCATGCAACTGGAGATAAAAGATAAAAGAGATTTTTACTTAATGATATACTACACTCAATTGGTCGTTTGTTTTTTAATTTTACTTGCGAAGGCGAGAGGGAGAAAGTTAGAGTTGGGGAGGTGTTGGTGGAGGGAGGGAGGGAGGGAGGACGGTAGTTGTTTGATATAAAGCTGATTCTTAGATAGACTCACAGGGCCATGAAATTGGGAGGTGGAGAGAAGTTGGACAGCTTGGTGAGTTAAAGGGAATAGATGGAGGCATTGTACCTATGGGGTTGGGGAGTGGGGTGTTGGTGGGCGTAGCAAGTACTTATTTTCATTACTTTCAAGATGCTTTGAATCAGTAGGTCTAACCATGGCCACCGAGAGAGTCTGTGGCCATGGTCTAACGCGCGAAAGCGTTGGCTCAGCAATCCTTACATTTCCACCTTGGTTTTCGTAGGCATTTCAGTTCTCTAATTAATCTCTTGCACGCGCCCTTTTGAGCTTCCTTGCTTCATTTATTTTGTGGCTTACCTCTTCTTCCATACTACCATAATTCGTTGTAATTACTCCATGCAAATCGTTTTCCTAGCATCCACAGCAAAGACTTTATGTCTAAGTACAATACATACCTGTGTGTTCGTGTTCGTGTATGCGTAAATGTATGTATGTATGTATGTATGTATGTATGTATGTATGGATGTATGTATGGATGTATATATATATATATATATATATATATATATATAAAAATATATATATTATACCATTTGCGTATTATGCGAATATATAGTATGTATTATAAAGTGTGGCTGTGGAAACATACATACATACATTTACGCATACACGAACACACACCGTATCTATTATACTTAGACATAAAGTCTTGTCTGTGGATGCTAGGAAAATGATCTTAGAATGCTGAAGAATAAAAAAAAAAAATAAAAAGCTCCATCAACAACCCCAAATAAAAGGATTTAACATTTCCCATCAAAATTACATACACATAACCCGGCGCGCACAAGACCCTAATCCCTTTCCATTCTCCCCTAACACACGTCTGCAATTCAATAAGATAATTTTTTGTGAATGAGAAAATTACCTCACCCAGGTCAGTCATGATTGCTGGCAAGACTATCAATGAATACAATGACCTCCTGACTCCGCAGAATGTAATAGGATGCAACTCACAGGAGGATGAAATTGCCAGAAATTTCACTCTATTGTCCTGATCTGAACCTCGATTTTAATGGAAAATTTGCTTTACCGTCGAATTGCCTTGGGTGGCGTCCTCAGAGATTTCCACATGCTCATGCGCAAATACACGCGCGCGTGTGTGTGTGTGTGTGTGTGTGTGTGTGTGTAAGCTTTCGTCTGCATGCGTTCATCTTACTGATCGTTTGTACAGAAAATATAGTGAATGTTCTTTGCGTTACTAGGAATTCAATACATTCCCTTTAGTACCTGACCAGTAAATATGTTTGCATCCATGTAATTACCCCAAACAAGGAGGTAACTTTCATTGATCTGTCATGTTTCTTATCTGCTTTGAATGAAAGTTTTGTCTCGATTTTGATGAATGTTTTAGCTAGGCTGAGCCACAAGATAAAAACCAACAAGTGATTTAAATTGGGAGCGATAGGAAAGGTGACTTTTGGAGAAAAAGACCTCCTCTCTCTCTCTCTCTCTCTCTCTCTCTCTCTCTCTCTCTTGTTAAGTATCTCTGGGGAAGATTAGTCGTCTCTGAACACTTGTTCATCTTAGTGTTCGTTTCTCGCTGGAGCAAGAGTGTCTCTATTGATGCGCTCTTCATTTTCTGAGAAATAATCATGGTTGGAGCTCTTACCTTCTAAAATCATCTCTTAAGTGAGTTGAAGAACTTGAAAGTATTATTACCGTGTATCAAAATTAAGGTTTAGGTGTGGTTTCATCTTTATCCAATTTTGCTGAAATATATTTCCTCTGAGCATTGTTTTGCAGTTGGACGGAGGATGAAACTAAGCAATTAGTTTTGTTAACAGAATTGCACAGAATTACTTGCGCCTTTCCCTCTCCATCGTTCATTTGTTTGTTTATTTATTTATTCATTCATTTATTTGTATATTTCAATTAATTTTTTATTTTTTAAAAGAACAGGTT
Organism: Macrobrachium nipponense; assembly: GCF_015104395.2. Taxonomy (NCBI): domain Eukaryota; kingdom Metazoa; phylum Arthropoda; class Malacostraca; order Decapoda; family Palaemonidae; genus Macrobrachium; species Macrobrachium nipponense. Next base: position 35,210,294 of record NC_087204.1, read on the forward strand.
TGGTCGTTGTTTCTAGATCTGATACAATGAACTCATCTGATCTCAAGTAGTCACAAGGCACACAATAAGGCCTTCAAGAATTATTATTTTGTTAAGATCGATAACTTATCGTTTGATTCGAGGATCTTTCTTCTGTTCCTCCGTACCTAGAAGTCCTTTTCCTTATTTTGATCTCATTTCAAGTAACTCCACTTTAAGGGCTAGATCTCACTTTCTTTTCTCTGGTCTTTTCTATGTTCTTTCTGTGGTTGGTTAGGTGAAGACATGAGATAAAATGCCATAGACACGCACTGAGGCCTCATAGCCCAGTGTTTATGATGCTCACGTCTTATGCGTGAGAACCCGTGGAGGAGTACGGAAAAGATTTGGTAAAACACTGTGAATGTTTACATAACCTATGAATACTATGTGTACCTGGTTGTTAACTGACTGTTGTGGATCGTAGCCAGACGGGAGAAGGGCTTGCAGAGGGCTTGCAGCTTCGTCGCAAAGTATTAAACGGAAAAAAAATTTATATATATATCTTATTTATATCTATTGTATATATATATATAGATATATATATATATATGTATATATATATATATATATATATATATATATATATATATATATATATATACATATACAAATTACGCATGAGTATGATATGCTTTCATTTATTCGTATGCATACACATATATGCCACTATTGATTTACTGAACGTAACGTATACATTTGGCAGCCGTTTAGTTATGTGAAAGAGTAACTAAGAAATTAACTCATGGCACTCCTGAGTCGAAAACTCATTATGGGTAAAGTTGAATACACGTCAGCATTCGGTATCTTTTTCCCTTTTTCTAATGGTATCATCAATATGCTGAGGAGAGAGGAGGTTTTTAATCAAGCAAATGGAATCCTTCACAAGTTAAAGGACTTCGAGGAAGAAGTTTGGCGGTAAAATTTTTGTCCTTCCCCTCCAATACACATTGGTAGAGAGATATTATGCTCTCTCTCTCTCTCTCTCTCTCTCTCTCTCTCTCTCTCTCTCTCTCTCTCTCTTATACACACAACACACAAATACAATATATATTAGACATTGAATTTTGTAAATAACACCCGTATGTGTATGCTTTGATATTTTTACTGCAAACACAAAAAACCTGTTTCATTTTATGTGTATAAGTCAGCTGTACACTGTACTTGGTCCGGTATTAGCCCGATTTACCGATATATCCATCGCGAACTTTCCTGTCTACAATGTCGTAAGAATTTTTTGGTTACCGTGATCATAGATATTCATTACTGATATTTGAAATAAATAAACAAGAAAGATGATGAGAAAACGAGTTATTACCGCGAATGAGGAGGTTTTTTTATATATATATATATATATATATATATATATATATATATATATATATATATATATATATATATATCTTAACCCCCCTTTTCATTAAACTACACAATTAGAAACCCTTACCTGTCGTCAATGGTGCCCTCTGTCTGCAACCATGTCGTTAGG
>NC_087204.1:35214300-35316800 GCF_015104395.2 Macrobrachium nipponense
ATATCAGTTCAGGAAGGTTGACAGACTGATGTGTGGGTTCAATGGACAACCTACTACCTTTAAGGAAAGGAGAGGCGTGAACTTTTTTGAAACGCGGAAGTACCTAACTGCAAGATTGTGTGAATGTCATATCAGTTGGGGGCGGGGCCGGCTAGTCGACGTGATGCAGATGAGCTAGTACTGTGAAAGTTCGTCACAGGGAGTTCATCCAAAATTCTTCACTTAAAATATGAATGAGGCAGTTATCGTTGCCGTGTTTTTCTCGGGAACCGATCGCTGTTATGGAAAAAGGCTCATTGTTGAATATAGATGTTTAAATATATATATACAGATTAAGAAAATTTTCGGTAAATATTTAGTAAAATAATTAAACATTTGATTTTATTCACTGTTAAAACATAAAGAAATTCCTACTGTTTGTTTATACATTTTGTAGTATTTCATTGACCTGATGATGAGACCATGTCTCTAAAATTTGGCCAAGAAACTCAATGAATCCAAAGCGACTCCTTTGTTTTGTAATATATCATATATATATATGTGTGTGTGTGTGTGTGTGTGTGTGTGTGTATGTATATATATATATATATATATATATATATATATATATATATATATATATATATATATATTATATATATGGAGAAACTTGATCATGAAGTATATAAACGTGATGCTATGTATAAATAAAGGTGATGCCACGGAGGAAAATGGAAAGACGTCCTTCCATTTTCCTCAGTGGCATCACCTTTATATAATTATATATATATATATTATATATATATATATATTATATATATATATATATATATATATATATATATATATTATGTTTGTATGTATTACCTTTTCCCCCATTTGGCTTCTAGATTGTCAGGCAGTCTTTAATGATGAGGTTGCTAGATCATACGCTCTTGTCTTCTTTACCTCATTAGATGCTGGCACCCATCTGCAGCTGAGTCGATTGATGGATGATAGTCTGGGAGAGAACTCGGTTCCAATAGTGAGCCATATACCACTCAACCGCTGTGCCCACTGACACAAGGCATACCTTTAAGATGATACTTGTTTTCTTGTCAGGGTCATGTGGAGGTCTTACGTGCTTGTATGATGTATATTATTAATGTCTTCGTAGTTAATATTTTGAATAGTGCTCTCCAGGGAGTCTCGAGTGTATGACCCCTCTCAGCCTTTTATACGTAGTATACGTCATGCTACACAATCCCACATATAACTTTTAGGAAGTCACGAACTTACGAATCAGAAGATTTTATCCGTTTTTCATACTACTCACTTTCACGAATCAACAGATGAGTTGTTTCTTTCCTCTTTGTTTCCTGAGTTATTTAGCTTTCAGTAACCAAAGCCAATTTGAACAGTCACTAAGCACATGATTATAGTAATAACAACGTTTTTGCGTAATGACTTTTAATAAGGTTATTCTTGTTACTAATATCATTAGTATAATCAAACTCATCATTATTATATTACTATCAATACAATCACTGTCAATACAATCATCATCATCATTGTAATTCAAGTCTCAATCTCATAATAACTTTCCACCGGTTTTCCGTTTATTTACGCCATCTTGATACGGTTGCCATGGCTACGAGTTCCACCACGGATATCAGCGACTCCGGGATTATGCAATTAAATTCTTTTCCTGGACCCACCAGGGTACATTTCACATTTTTCTTCTTTCTTCTTATTTTCCCACGAGAGAGTTCAACTTGGAGAGTTGAGAGGCGATAGAGAATCAAATAGTTACAACCGGTGGGTCGTCGGATGCTGTCATAAATCGTTTTGAATCAACCTGGGCGTCATGTGGTGTCTTTCAATTTCTTTAAACATACTCGTACCTACCCCGTCACTGATACGTTCCAGGCTACCTAGACTTTGTCTTTGTCACAGAGGACATTTCCCTTCTTTATTTCCATAATATTAGAATATCAGCCATTTTATGGAAGCTGAAATTTATATATGAAACTCATAATAGCGAGGGCTCTAAGAACTCAACAGACATTAATCAGCTCCTCATTCTCATGAAAATTACTTGTTTGCCACAAGAAACCGTAAAATACGAAACCGTTCGGCAGAGAACCCAGTTTTTAATTACCGCCTTGAGGTCTTGTGTTTTTAAGATATCACGTGCTCTCATGATCTGTGGCATTATACATATACATATATACATACATACATACATATATACTATATATATATATATATATATATATATATATATATATATATGGCATAAACGAAAGCGGGTACATACAACGGTTTCATATGAAACCGAGATGCTCAAGGGTACAAAATTCGTGGTGCGTGGAGAATTGGCTGGACGATCATGATTGGTAAAACTTATGAAGAATGTCAAAGAATGTGAAAAATTCTTTACGCTTTAAAACTTCTGCTCTTGCTAAAACAAAAAACAAAAAAATCAGAAGCAGCATAAGTTCAAGAGGGATTTCGAGAGAGAGAGAGAGAGAGAGAGAGAGAGAGAGAGAGAGAGAGAGAGAGAGAGAGAGAGAGACAAAGTATTTTCCTTGGAACACCAATTCCTGACGGAAGCAGAGAGAGAGAGAGGAGGACGACGAAAATCTCACTTTTTTTCTAAAGAAAATTTGAGAGGAAACTTTCAGACTAGAGGGGAGATTGAATTAGCATTAGAAGACATTAGCTCAAAGCCCGCCCGAGCATGAAGGCGCGAGTTCCCTCCATGTTGAGGATATACCGGAAGTCAAAATTTTGACAAGTAAATTACGCTTCAGAAAAATGGAAAATGATGCGAACTCAGAAAAAAAAAAAATGGAGAAATGAAAGGAAATTGTTACACGTGAGGTTTTCTAGGGAGAAGGTTTAAGAAAAAAAATGCTGGAAGTTGAAGTATTTCAAGGGCCGAACTTTTTAGCACGGAAATAAATTTTGACTGGTGTTGCTTTGTAGAATTTTGGAGGCTGATTTCTTGACTGCAGATGAAAACACTGAACGGATTTTAGGCTCTCCTCTCTCTCTCTCTCTCTCCTCTCTATGTATATATATAATATATATATATTATATATTATATAATAATATAATATATGTATGTATATATTATATATTATATACTATTATATATATATTATATTATATAATTATATATATAATTATTATATGTATGTATTATATATATATACATATATATATATGTATATATATATATATATATATTTATATATATATATATTATTATATATATATATACATATATAATATATATATATTATATATATAGTAATTATATATACTGTATATATATATATATATATATATATATATATATATATATATATATGTGTGTGTGTGTGTGTGTGTGTGTATACGTATATATATATATATATATATATATATATACGTATACACACACACACACACACACACACATATATATATATATATATATATATATATAAAGAGAGAGAGAGAGAGAGAGAGAGAAGAGAGAGAGAGACAGAGAGAGACATTTACTTGAATTTTATGTATCGTTATTGATATTTATCTCCTCTAATTTTTTTTTAAAGGGATTTGAATATTTATTGGGATTTTTTCCCTAAATATTTGCCTTCAAAACGTTAATTTTTCTTCGATAAGCATGTCTTGAAATTTCATATAGCAGGTTCACACAGTATTACTGTTTCGAGATAAGCGTTATTCAGTCGAGGGAAAAGGGGAGAAATGATCAGCAAATAAATGACGATTGCTCCTCTACTAGCCTATAACACGTGCGTTTTGGGGGAGTAAATGTCTTTATCAGTAAAGTAAAATATTATTTTACGTGTATTACATCATAATTTTTTCTGAGATTCATTTCGAAAAATGTAATTCCGTTACATCCGAATTTGTTTGTCTCATTTCTACTTCAGATGTATAGAGATTGTTTTCCTAGACTAAGCAGTACTTGGACGATACTTTTGTTTTAAAAATTATACGAATATTGCCAAGAAGACCTTCAGTGTTTATTTTAAAATAAAATTATTGTAAGATTCGTGTTTAGTTTTAAAACCAAATTAAAGAAAACATGTTACCTGAAAAAAAAATCCTATAATAAGTAGTAATAATAAAATATATAGTATCCCATGTATGTGCAGTGTAACTTATTATATTCAGGCCAGAGGTATTAAGGTAGGATATATATAGATATATATATATATATATATATATATATATATATATATATATATATATATAAGAACAGAACGAAGTAAAAATAGTTTTTGGCAATCCACAAAATTGACTAGGTTAGTGACTGTACCCAAGAAACACATCCTTTGAACTATGTTGATTACCTGCACAAGTGGGAGAAATTTGACCTCGGGTCCTGATCTGTTTCCTGTTGACTCCTTATTATCTTCTTCCTGAAAGGCAATTCATCCGAGGTCGTCAAGAAGCTGACCCCATTTGGAACGGTATGTTTGGCATCGAGGCCAATTTAGTGGAGCTTCACACATAAGCCGATGCATTTACAAACTGTTTCCATGAATTCTAGTTGTCATAGTAATGCAATAATGATAAAATTGCTCTAATATGGATATATACTACAAATAGACACGCTAATTCAACTTATTTTCACTGTTTTGTTAAATCTTATACCCAGTTTGGAGGGTAAACATACCAATTGGCAACACTGATGTTTGGTATAAATGGCGATGTATCTGTTTCTCTATGTGAATGCGATTCTGTTGATGTCATTAAGGAGAAAGTGCAAACTTGTCGCTTGTTATACATTATAAGCAGACATATACACACATATATTATAGATAGATTATATTATAACATCATGTATAAATATAGATGTCCTGTCTTCTCAGAGAATTGGGCTTCAGATTTTGTTAGTACAGAGTAGATAGAAGAGGAGTTTTGAGCAGAGAATTGATGATAGGTGTCTTTGATCATTATATGTTTGAAGGAAAAGTGAAAATAATTGGTAGTTTTCTTTAAATAGAGAGAGCTGTGAATTTGTTTATTAAAGCAATAAATGTTAATGATTTTGATAAAAAAGCAACGAGAAAAGTCGTGTTGTATATAAAGATTCAGAACCGTTGTGTGATTGGATAATGAAATGATAGGTTTAGCGAAGTACAGAAATGAGATTGTGTGAACTGCATATGTTGGACAAAAGAAAAGTTTGAAAAGAGACATAAGAACATGAATGAGGTAGTTAAAGGACAGACCAAACAAGGAAAAGAAGTGCATATGCAGAATATAGGCGTCGACTGGGCAAATTACGTAAAAGAGAGAAACAATTGTACTGAGTGTAGCGAAGGAGTTTAGAATTTAAGTTGAGTAAATCCAGTAGATTGTGGAGTAAAAATGCAAATGGAGATAGAAGAGAGAAAAATATGTGACGACATAAAGGAAGGAAATAATGCTTCAGTACGGTGGCATTTTTTGATTCATTGAATGATATGAGTAGTATGCTTGAAAGAAAGGTTCCAAAACAATTGTTCTTGGAAAATTGCATTCCTCACCTTATCTTTCAACACCCTCCGTACACCCATCGCAGGGAATTTTAGCCATATTTTTGCTAGGTGTTTATAATCTAGAGGTAACCATACCCATTTCCTTTTAGTCTTCTCACTCAACGATCTCACAGTAAAGTCTGTAATCTAAAAGTAACTTTCTCCAATTAAACATCTCATTCAACGATCTCAACGATCTCACTAAGAATAAAATCTCGATGCGCGCATTCTCAAGACGCGAAGTTATCAGTCTTATTATCCGTTTACTCTCTTTTGCAATACGGAACAACAGCTCTATTTACAGAATCTCATCTGATCTCGCACTACACAGCCGTATAATGTCTATGCGAGAAATGCTAAGCATGGCGTCAATTCACGGTTTTATTTCAAGTTTTTTGAAGAATGTCGATCTCCAGGATCCAAATTCGGTTCAGGAGTAGAATTTTAGTTTTAAAATGCAGGGTAAGTAATCGAGAGGTTCTCAACCAGCTTGGGATTCGCAGGAAGGGTTTTATTTGCTTTTCGATGGTTGATCTCAATGTATGATGTCTCCTGTGAGCTACGTAGGGAGTAAGGGGGAGGTGATGGGAGGGGAGGGATCATGATAGTGACTGAACTGCTGTGGTGATGATGTATGGCAAATCTGAGAGAGGAGGTTTATGGTGGCACTGAGCAGCTCTTCACCCTAAGGATGGTGGATGGGTTTCTGTAACTATACATGGCCAATGTTACTGAGAATCGATGATATTAATTTTCTGTATACGTTCAATACAGGTTGCTTCCTTTGCAAACAATTAGGGCAGTTTCAAAATATATAAATTGTCGAGTGTCATTTTACGTTGAAGTAATATCAATATTTTCATTGCCATGTTAAAAGGGATAGGGGCTGATGATTTGATGACATAAGTAGCACAGTCACATTTTAAACTCCCCGGCGCCTTCAGGCGTTTTGTCACCGAAGAATGGACATTTGAATTTGATTTGTTTCCTGGCCTGGGTATTATCGCGCTTTTCTAAATCTTGACACTGTCAGTTCTTTGACTATTGCCCGTATAAGATTGCCAGTCGTCGTATTTTTTCTCTTGCTGGACAGCGCTTGCGTCGAGTTTTTTTTCTCCGTTGGTCAGCGCTTTTGTCACTTTTTTTGTTCTTACTATACTCTGTTTTTTTCCATCTGTCCATCCGCCTGTGGTGTTTTCGTATGGTAACACTGCGTCCCGAGCTTTAAATAGTTACGCTATGTTAAAGTTTTAGGTAAATAAAAGGATATCTGGGTGTACATTTGCAACTGAAAAGTGTTTTAATAATTTATTGTATGCGAATTACACCGTTAATATTCGAAATAGGGTTATTATTATTGTTGAATGTAAGCTGAATGTAACTATCCAAAGCCCGGGCTGCAGTGTTACCATACGCATATACCACAGGCGGATGGACAGATGGAAAAAAAACAGAGTATAGTCAGCGCTGTTGTTTAATCCTTTATGTGTTTGGAGAAGAAAGGCTAATATTTGTCGTGGCTTAAGTTATTTAATACGATAACTATTGTTAACTTAGTATTAGAATGAATTAGGAATTTATATTTTGTTTATTAAGTATTATTTTACTATTTCTTGTGTACTGAAGAATTACTAAGACAAAATATCACTGACGCTTTTGGTTAGTGTGAATTGACAATTTGTGTTTTTAGTTAAAGGAAAAAGGCACCAAAGATTCTTACTATCCAAGAGCAAGAAAGTGCGAGCAAGGCTGATGTGGTTGGTGATATTGCCAGCGACCTTTCTGCCTGTGTCTTTGAAGCAGCTGATGCTTTGAAGTCTACACATGAGACCCATCTCTTCTCAACAGTTAAAGAGGGAATTTTACAATGACTCTTGGCCACTTTTAATTATATTATATATATATATATATATATATATATATAATATATATATATATATATATATATTATAGATCTATATGATATATATATATATATATATATATATATATATCTATATATATATATATATATATATATCTATATATAGATCTATATGTATATATATATATATATATATATATATATATATATATATATATATATATATACATAGATATATATATATATACATATATATAGATATATATAGATATATTATAGATATATGTATATGTATGTATATATATATATATATATTATATATATATATATATATATATATAAAGATACATAGGAAACCACCCTCTTTTATGGTGATTTGCTTAGGCAGCCATGTGAGACATGAAAGGCATCGGTAGTTGATGGGATTGCAAATGAGATGCTGCAATATATAAAGTTAATAGTGCAATTGAGTGGTTGACCATGGTGTGTAGGGTATGTCTAGAGAAGGAACAGATTCCGAAGAAAAGACTAAATGGAGTAATTTTTCTATTGTGTAAGAGGAAAGGTGATAGAGGGGGATGTAAGAGTTATAATCATTGTGTCATTAACTATACCCAGGAAGATGTAGTTAGTGTGTTATTAACTATACCTAGGAAGATGTATAGGTTTATTTTGACTAAAGTGGTATAGTGGATGGATTCAAAGGGAAAATGTGCTGTGGTTTTAAACAAGTAAGAGTGTGTATTTATCATATGTTAGGAAGCAATTGTGTGAGAGGTTACAATTTGGGAGACGCTGAGGATGCCTGGCGAAGAAAACATTTTGCCGAGGGAGTTACAACCTCCATAATGAGAGAGACACGCATGCTGAAGTGTACTGGTTTGGAGTAAATGCGGGATTAAGAAATACATAATGTATGTTGTATCCTTTGATGTCATTACTTTTATTGGTGAAATAAAAAGAAATTTGAAGAGGAAGGATTGGATGTCTTGGCACAAACTTGTGAAGTCGGGAAAAAGGTTTGTGAGTGAAATGTGTAGTGGTTGATGTTTTTAGGAATAATGTCAGTGGGTGAATGGTAAGAGAAGCTGCAGACTGGTAAAAGTTTGCAAGTGTTTTTCAGAAAGAAGCAGACACTTAAGAGGAATAAAAATGAGTGGGGATGGAGGAAGAACAGCAGTAGTTGATATTCATTTCATAGTACATTTGATGGATGAAACTAATATGAGAAGTTACCAGGGTCGCTATAAAAGGCTTGAAGAGAAGCTGTGTCAATAGAAGCTGAAGTTGGATTCATGAGGGGTTTGTTTGCATGAAATGACCCTTGAGCTAGATACCTTTTATGGAAGTATATTGTAGATGTTGAATGTCAGTGAAAGAAGGAAAAGGTAGAAGCTGTTGAAAATGTGCTGTTTCCAGGAAATATGCTGAGTAAGAAGATTGACTTGGCGAGAGAGAGATAATATGAAGACACCGCACTGGAGTGAAAGAGGTCTTGGAATTAGGTGCCTTGAAAGGTATCTAGTACCCACTGAGGGGTGCAGTGTTTGTAGGATGATTGGATACAAGGCTGATAAGCCTTTTTGTTTTTTTGTTTTTTTTTGGTATAGGAATTCGCTAGTTCTGTTTTTGTTTGTTTGTTTGTAGGGTGCTTACGTTGCATGGAACCAGTGGTTATTCAGCAACGGGACCAACGGCTTTACGTGACTTCCGAACCACGTCGAGAGTGAACTTCTATCACCGGAGATACACATCTCTCACTCCTCAATGGAATGACTGAGAATCGAACCCGCGACCATCGAGGTGGGACGCTAATACCATACCAACCACGCCTCTGAGGCGCTACTAGTTCTGTTTTTGGCCCATTCCTGAATCAATTGTGGAAAAACTGAACGTGCCAGTGTCTGTTGCGTGGTTGTTCTGTGGAACCATGCCGGATTAAGGAATGCACGAGTTTGGTTTGTCTTGGCCTGTGAAGCACAGTGAATGCTGCATTTGTTACCAGAGCTGACCTAGCCTTCAGAAATATTCTTGCTGTTCTTAGCAACTTTCAGCTTCAGAGGCCGTTTGCAATTTTGAGAGGAGTTAAAATTATTTTTTCTTTGTGAGGGGCAAAGCCTTCTGTGATATTGGCTTTTTTAAAATAATTTTATTTCGTTTGCTGATAGCATGTATTAAAGATATAAATAGAAGTTCCGTGCTGCGAAGAAAATTTAAATATTTGGTCAAGTAAGAGGACCCCGTTGCGTAGAAAATTCATCAGCTTATTTTATTGATGGTATATATGTCTGCCAGTAAATGTAAACAATAGTACGGGATAAATGTTTATATTAAACACAAATAATTATGGATGTTCATATTAGTAGTGTATTTAATGCAAGCTTGGGTCCATTTTCATGAAAGAGAAATATGGAAAATTTGTCTTTCGTAATTAAAATACCTCTTTTGCATCGGTGCATATGCACCGCTAACTTGCATGCTAGACAGGAAAATAGCGAGTGCATGGAAGACTTATTTTCACCTAAACTCGGCGCAACAATACTTGACTTCGTTTTCGTGCATATCATTAAGAGCTTCAATTTGATTTACATGTATTTCCCGGAAGGTTGAATGTTCTGCTTCTGCGAGATGAACGTAAAACATTGCAGTCAAGTTCGTTGCTACACATTCCTCTATTTACATATTTGATTGCTTTGCAGTCCATTTAAAAACGTTTCGCCCAAGGGATTTTCTTGATATGCGATTTGTTCAACTTGAAGGCGATTTTCTGCAGAACAAGGGGCTGCAGTTTCGATAGTTGCTTTTGCTTCATGCGTTCAGTTTGCTTGTAACTGTAGACTCGCTTCCTCTCTCCTTCCTCAAAACTCAGCCTTTCTTTTTGCTTTTGCTCTAAAGAAAACTTGACTCGGGGCAGGACTGTGTTCAAGGACCTTTATTTAGTTGTTGTTATAACATGAAACAACACAGGACTTATGTATAGAGTCCTTTACTTTACGGCTTTGAAACTTCCGAAAACAGTAGTCTTGGAAACAATTGAAATATTTCACATATATATCTTAGTTTACTCAGTGAAATTACCTTCTTATTTAGCTAAATGTTATGATAATCCGCCCATTCATCTTTCCTTTATTACACACATTAGAGGTATGAATAATAAAAGGAGTATTTTTTCTAATACGCGATTTATTCACAATGTCATACAAATGAATATTTTGTTTTCAATAAACAATACACTATTGTACCGCATATCGACCAATTCGAACTTAACCAACAACTCTTGCTTATTTTTTTTTAGCTTGCAAATACTGTACTCTATGGTATACCTACAATACTCTAGGCTAGCTAAAGCTCACACACGTTTGATTTTCTTGCAGATGGTTTAGGAGCCAGGAGACAGATGGTTACAGAGGGTCTGAAAAAACATGGATTATAATATATATATATGTATGTATAATGATGGCACGCATTCATTCACTCATCTAACTAACTGGTTGATTTATCTTGAAAAAGTCTGGTTTATCTTCTCAAAAGGTTGATTTGTCCATGAAAAATGAAAAAAAAGGGGCACTGAAGTTGCACATATACACGAATAATATCAGTTTGACTTTTCTTTTCTCCCATCTCTCACGCAACCATAAAAAAGCCAAAAAGCTTATTTCTTGCAGCTTATCTTTCTCAAACATTTGGGAGAAACACAATAACACAAATAAAAAAGAAAACATCAGATGTCGGTCTTGAATGCATAGCAGGTTTCGGAGAAAATGAACTTGGACTTCTCTCCTCCCTATTATATACCCAAATAAACACACACAAAAGATTGAATCAATATGCTTTACTAAACACACTTACTTTCATGAGTCGTGGTCAAAGGAATATGGAAAGTAAGAGCTGCATTTTTGACACGATTCCTCCAGAGACCCCCTTTCGAAAACTGAATAACTGAATAGAGCCCATCTGAATATCTCTCCTGCTTCGCAAAATATGTAGGTATCGTCTCCAACCCAGAAATGGAAAGAACAAAGAGAGGCATATAGAAGATTAGAAAAGTACTCCCAGTGGCATACCTCAATATTCCTCAACAGATCAGTATCATAATCCACAAAATATTCATCATAAATAAGTCTAGAGAAATATATATTTATGTATATATGGCACAAGGCTAATGCTGCTCTGCTGCTTTCCTGTCATGAGTGATTCTGCTGTTTTTTTATTATTTTATTCATATCATCATTTTATACCGAATGTCTGCATTTACTGTATATTCAGCTTATATAGATAACAATCGAGAAAGACATCCTTGTACTGCATTTCTGACTGTTTCCTGGCTCCCTTTCTCCTACAGTTAGGATGGGCACTAAATGCCCTTCCACACAAGGACGTATATTCTAGCATTTATTATTTAGTATTATTATTGTTATACTGTAGCTGTGTCAAAAATGCTGATTCGTTAGAGAGTCTCTCGTTTTTTACCTGGTTTTTTCCATTGGGCAAATATCATTCCGACTCATGTGGAATACATTATTAACCACTGCCCTTTTCAATTTCCACGGAAAAAAATATATATATGTTTATAAATACAACATGATGAACTGTGCATCATCGATCATCAGTGAATAAAAAAACGACCATAATTTCAAGCTGATTACAAGAGATGACTTTTGAGAGATTCCTGAAACAGCCTTTAGATTTTTGGAGCAATTCCTCTAAGCCACAATTATCTACTACTCGTACATTTCTAGTCTGGATTTTTTTTCCATTTTTCTTAACATTCATCTGTATAAATGCCATTACACGGGCATTTACAAAAAGTTTTTTTTTTGTTCATTTTTAATGCATGACTTATAGTTTACATTGCATACTCTTTGAATATCATATATGTTATAATCTCTATGCTGGTGCAAAAGCAGTATCACGAATTTCATGAGTTAAAACCAATGTGGATCAATTTCCGGTTGCAAAAGAAAGGACTTGGCAAACGTACGCGATTAGTAATAAACTGCATTTACAGTATAGCACCAACCCCATGCAGTGTCACTTCTCGACTGAGGATAACGAATGACGGGAACAATAAATTCTTCAACATAAACGTTACTGGAACATTTCTTCAACATAAACGTTATTGGAATCACGAATTCATTTTTAACATTTTCTTCCAGTTTTATAAACGTAACAATACCTCATGGCAGGACGATTTTAATAAACAATAAACTACAATACTTGCTAAGTTTACATTTCAGTTTGATGAACATAACAATACCCAAAATACCTCATTAGATGTAATCAGAAACAATACTGTTTTCCAGGTGAAAGATTCTGTCTCTTGAGACACCGACCAGTTACTCGAACCATTTGTCACAAAAGATTCACTACTCTATCAAAATTAGAAAATAAAAAAAGCTTCTAACATAACTTATAGGTAGAGAGTATGATGGAATATCCCCTTTGGTCTTTGATGCATTGTCAAGAATTTATTTTTCTAAAATGATTTAGCATATCACAAATAACACGATTTCTATCAGCGATACTATGGAATTTTTTTATATAGATAATTTATTACTAAAGAAGCAAGAGCAGCATACATTACAAAAGCAGTATGTGGAGGAACTTCATGAATGATTTCAGTGAAACGATTTTTTAAACAGTATTCAGTCTAAAAAAAGGATTCCCGTCCTCCTCTGTTGAAATATAGTACTTGGTCGTGTTGCAATGAAAACTTTCAGCATAAGGCCTGGTCAGTAACTAATACTACTTACGGATTAGGAAATGGAACGTATCGAAACAACTGAAATAGTCGTTACAGAGAATTAGATAAGGAAATGCTGGAATTGACACAATATTAGAAGTAAAGATTCTGGCTGTGCTTTAACAATAAATTCTCACGCAATTCTCAGTACTTAAATGCTCAAGATGAAGTTATACTAAACGTCAGTGACACGAAAATTTAAAATTGTCAAGTTTTCCTGTTCAATAGTGAAAGTACAGAAGGAATAAAATGAAAGTACAGAAGGAATAAAATCTGATCACCCTAAAAAAACTGTGTTCAATTAATATCACAAGCGAAGTCATTGTAAAACTAATTCGCCAGTTGATTTTTCCAAATGTTCCAAAATGAATTTGATTTTATATCCTTCCAAAAACCAGGATCACATAATCACTGCAACGCCAGTTATAAAAACAGATGAATTTCGTTTTGTAGAGGAATTATACTAAAGAAATCTCCTATATTTTGAACGAGGAAGACTAGAAATAAATAAAAAAAAATAAGCTGCTCAAATTTCCGCCTACTGATCTTCTTTCCATTAAGCAAGGCTTTTCCAACGGATACTCAAGCTGCCTAAAGCATCAAAAAATGAACAGGTTAAAAAGTTTTTACTCTTGTAATCTATATATAAAACTACCGTAACCATTTAATAATGTTGCAAAATTAAAAACTGAAAGAAATATGGCACACAAAATGTCTATGTATTGACTTGAAAATCCTTGAGAATCAGTCTTTGATCATCAAGAAGTTGCTCAGAATATAGACATACTAAATGACTTAATGACACCTTTTGTATTAGAGAAAGAAGGTGTCTTTTGGTTTTAATGGGGGATTTTTCTAGAGGTATTACCTCGTCAGCAGAACATAGGTAAGGATATTAAAGGCAATGAATGTACTAATAACAAGGAAAATAATAATAATCCTGACACGCGCACACACACATACGAACGCACATTTGACGTAAGACTAGGATAAAATAAACACAACTAAAGTATATTCCCGAATAAACCAACGTTTCTGCGGGTGGCCCACTGTCTTCTGCCAAGGATGAGAGGGATTTTTTTTTCTTTTTTGGCTCTCCCTCTTCTTATGTACAATTCATTTTTCCTTTCGGAAACCGAGGGAAGAATTTCGCATCACGAATTTCCGTTTACCTCCCGCTCCTTCATTTTCCTCAAAATCAGAAGCTGGAGTTCCACATTGGTTACACACTACTACAGCATCGGAGCCTATAACATGGTTCACCTTAAGAAACTAACAGTCACTCTATGAACTCACAAGAACACTGTCTACAGCTATAGTTGTTTTCTATCACACTCCCACTACTAGTAATAGCTGTGAGATCTACTTGTTTTTTTTTAGGGGGGGAAGGGAGGGAGTAGGAGGGATAGACAGGGATTCTGGAAGGGCAAGGGGGAGGGTTCAAGGAAGAGAGTTTGGGCAGGGGGCAGGACTACTCTCAATCAACAAGCTCCTTAATAAATAAACTCTTAAAAATCGCTAATCTATTTCTCACAAAATATAAAACAGATCAAACTAGTATATACACGGGAATATACTCATTTATAATATTTACCCATCACATCATGTTACATATACAATACAGTATAGTCATATATATACCTTTATCATTGACCTCCAGTTTGTGACGTCACGGCACAAACCAGCACCGACAAAAGAAGTACTCTCCTATATGCGTCTCTCTCTCTCTCTCTCTCTCTCTCTCTCTCTCTCTCTCTCTCTCTCTCTCTCTCTCTCTCTCTCTCTCTCACACACACACACACATACTCACATTGCGTCATGTCATGTGTCCGTAACTTAGTCATTTTGCAGTTTTTCTACATTTCTATAGAAAAAATACCAGTCTTATCTTATCCAGTAAGTGTCTGTGTTTGTCCTCATGTTTCAATCTTTGTTCCGTACTCCAGTTTGCCGCTTGTCTGTTAGTCACGATGTCTGCCTATTCTATTTGTGCTTGGGTCTGAGTACATCTGTCTGTCTTCTCTGTGAAGGTGTCTGCCTCGATCTCTCACTCTCTCACAAGCACACAGGAGTCAAGAGGAAAGTCCTTAACAGCTTTTATGACTAAAAACCATGCAAGGATATGACAGGGGTTAATGAGCAAATGGGCTTTTGAGCATTTTGAAAAAGAACGGGATATGGTATTGCCAAATATATATAATAATAAATGGTATTCATTCACACACGCCTCATTCGCACAGCTAGTACAGGAACACATCCTACCTAACCACATCAGTTTTTAAATTTATATATGTCATTAATATATTCATTTATATATATCAGCAGGTCAAAGATAAGATGCGCAGTGGTTAAAAACTATACTGTACGAAGCCATTTTTTAAATGTTAAATAATGCTGTGATTAACAGTAATAAAAATCAAAATGTTAACATTGATCTCCTAGGGAGCAACTACGGAAAAACTTCACCAGATAAGAAAAGTGTTGATTCTTTCGAATTTCTGTTCACATTTGCGAGTAAGATCCAGTTACAAAATCACAACTCTTGCTTGCGTGCTTTTCAAGAACGACATGACAGAAACACTGAACAATTCTGTACATACGGGAACTAAAGCAATATATCATAAAGTGGTTCATAAACAATGTATGTTGGATAACAGACGAAATGAGAGTCCTCAAATACAATCCTGATAATTCAAAATATTTTCAGGAAATGGTGTTGGATCTACAACAAAATAGTCTTAGTATGAACAGTTCCACTCATATCATTGTGTTTCGTGAGTATTCAAATCCATCACATTATGAAGTCAGTGCGGCAGAACTTAAAAAATATGTCCCACAGTCGAACAAGACAAGCAGTGTTATTCTATTCCTCTTGGCAAATCGACGACGCTCTCGGTGCCATCAAAGGCCTTTTTTGATTGAAATAAAACTCAACTTGAATTTGAAGCTCAAAAGGAAACGAAGACAGCTCACCATAACACCTACGCACCATATCTTGGACTTCAGTATAAATAGTGAAGCAGACACGTTTTCCATCAAAGATGTGGTCCCATGAGTATCCAAAAATGGAGGGCCACGGCAGATTCTTCAATCACTGTTCTTAATGAAATATCACGACTAGCGGTTACGAGACCATTTCCCTTCAGTCATTTGGATGGAAGAAATATGATAAATGCAAGTCAATTTTATCAATAGCGCGACAGTTCAGTGTCGCGACAATCAATCAATAATTGTTTGGATTGCGACTACGAATAGAAGTTACGTATATCAGTTTCATGACATAGAATGAACAGGGAAATTCTAATGCTCATCGTGGAATCGTGTTTGATGTATACTGTGCCAAGGATCATTTAGTAATTAATAACATTGTTTGGCGGGATTATATGCGTGTGTTCACGCGCGCTGGTATGATAACATGCGCGTCCAATCAAACCTTACATGTTCATGAGTTAAATCTTCCATTCAAATGAATGCAAGAAACACGGTCCTTACAAATGCAGTGTTGTCATGTGGCAAAAAGGACTTCAGGGTAGCATTTCGAATTCAACACTAAAATTTCAACAAATTCATTTCGTGCAAAAATACAAATGTAACTGAAGATTAAAAAAAAATATGCTTAAATTACCATTCGTTAACTGAATCAAATTCGGTCCCTTATAAATATGAATGAAATACAATACAACCATAAGTAAATTTTATAAATTAAAAATGAATGGTTATATGGTTTTTAAAATTAAAGTTGGGGAAGGGAGTCGAGTGTCTAAATAATACAGACATTCTCGCATTCATAAAATGATTAGAGATTTTTTAGAATACTAGTAAATATACCGATTAAATTTTATGACTTAAATTCCTTAATGTAAGCAAATTCTGGGAAAAAATTTCAAATCACAGTAAATATCTCTTTCGCTTTTCTTGTATTAGAAAAAATTTCAACTGGTGAAATAAATATAATATGCAATTTTTTTAGCACAATAAATAATTCTGTAATAGTCATAAAAAGTCTAGATAGCTCATGACGCCAATCCATATGATAACTGAAGGTTCAGATTCATTAACACAACAGATAAACATCAAAATACTAAATGCCATGTGTGTTTTGTCGGATCTTGTGAATAAAATCAACGATCATTACCAGATGCACAGGCAAACTTATAAAATCTATAACTCAATATCCTCGCACTAAATTTATTTTTTACTATATATTATATATATATATTATATATATATATATATATATTATATATATATATATTTAATGTATCTATATATATATATATATATAGATATATATATATATATTTATATATATATATATATATATATTAATAATTATATTTATATATTTATCTATATATATATATATATACACATACATATATATAGTGTGTGTGTATATACTATATATATATATATATATAATATATTTATAGATATATATATATATATATATATATATATATATATATATATATATATATATATATATATATATATATATATATATATAAAATGTAACTTAACCTTTCATCAGTATTCAAGTTCAAAAATAGCTAATCTGGGTGTTAAGTCTAATTTGGGTACTTTCCTTCATTTATTCAGAGCCAATTTCCACGGCACACCAATACTCTTTACCAATTCCTAAAGGGGGTTCCAAAGGGAAGGGTATTTTAAATATATATATATCTTTCTTTGATGCTTAATATTAACTGCAATTGCATGGTTGCAAAGTACTCCTAGAACTACCCTGTTCCGTTTTATTGATTGATTTGTTCATTCAGTTCTTTATTTTAGCGTCACCCTGCAATGTTGCTCAGTCATAGATGATAGGACGGCTTCTTCTGAGTTAATACAAGGTAATTTTATCTGAAATTGAATTAAATTAATTCAAACAAAATGGTTTACTTTAGATGAACTTTCTTTCCTTCGAACTCTCAATCTCGATCTTTTTTTCCCTTTTTTTTTTTGGCCATGTAGGGTGGGGTGGTGTGGGTGGAGGGACGGGACCTTCGCTCCACTGATGATGTGCTTCCCTACGGGTGAACGTCCTTCGTCCTTGTGATTTGGGTAGGATTTCCCAGGACATAATTTTTCTCCATTTTGAACACCTTCAAGAATGACTTTTTCCTTCATGACAGTAATAACCATGATTCATTTCGAAAAAGAATAAATCACATGTAATCATAGTTGTGCTACAAAGTCAACGTAACACACGACAAATCAACACATCAACTTTCATCATGAATCATATTTCAAACTAATCTGTTTATTTAATTATTTTCCATATACACAAAATAACAATCAGCAATATATCATCAAATATCACCTACAAAAAGGGGGCCTACACACTTCTTCCCCTTTGGATTCACTCAAAAATGGTTCAACTACAACCTGAAGCTCTCTAGAACTACCATTCCATTCACCAACAACCCCTCGCCTGGTCTCCACTTTCCGCCTCAACTCCGACGACCAATACTACGCGACGAAAGCAATCACAGAATGGAACGCAACGGGATCACTTGACACCTAACCGGTATGATGATTATGTGCAATACCCAATAACGTCTTTTCATGTTCCTCAGCTTTTACAGTAATTGGACCCTTGAGAGTTTGACCTGACCTGACCTAACCCGACCTGACAAGCAGAAACCAAGTGGGGGGCTGAATGACACACCAAGCTTAGGTCTCGTTCGCAAGCACAGGAACACTGGAGGGTGAATGAACGGGGCCGCTGTGTCAGAAGACTTGTCTTGTTCGCTCGACTTTTCTGTCTTCATTTTTCTTTGAAACTTGGAACGAAAACACAGCTTTCTTCGGGGATTAGTGTATGCTTCGTTTCGTGTGTTCCTTTGGCTGTTCACTCTTTCTCATTCCTTATTTTCCTTGGGATTTCCATTATCTTCACTCTCAGAACTTCGAGGGACAGACTCTGTCACCATCATCACTGTCTTGATTTTCTTGCTCTTGTGTCCTGTTTCCCTTTGTCCTGCTCTTCCTCCTCCTTTCACTTGCGGCAGAGTTCTTGTCCTTTGCGAACTAGGCCCACAACAGGTTTGTATAATTATTATAATAAGCATATCTTTGGTACATCATGACAGCGACACACCATCGGGACATATCATGTATATTATAATGATCATTATTATTATTATTATTTTGTTTTAGTTTTACACAGCTCAACTTCTACAGCAGTTTGCAGACAAGAACATGGCTATGGGAAAAACAGGATTTTCCCCACACTATCCGACGGAGAGAGTTTCACACGAGTAAACACTAGTACACCACTATCACTCTAATAATACACATCATTATTATCATTATTATTATTAATTATTATTATTAATCATTATTATTATTATTATTATTATTAATATGAGGTCTATTCACTCACCATTTTACATTGCATGTCAGTGATTTCATTCGACCTGATGATTCTCTTTCTTGTTCAGGGCTTAATATCTACATGTAACACACACAAAAACACATTTTTTTTCCTGGCTATTTCAACGGTTACCGAGTGTGATTCCTGCATAGCTTCAGAATGACTTTGACATCTCTATGGCGTAATGTACCGACACACACACATTTAAGAAATCACATAATCTCTCAGAATTCTTCAGATAAGTAATTATTATTTGTTAGGGTTCTTAAAAAGTCCACAGTCTGGCGTCCACGCACTGGACCAGAGATATCAGCGATACCGCCAAGATAAGTGGCACCGATACTCTCTGCAGGACAGAGCTGGCACTGGTTGGGGCGAGCTGGCCACATCCACCTGCGAGGGAAGAAACGTGTTTGAAAAGGCGTTTGAGGAGCTACAACACTGAATTTACATCATATGTATACATATCACAAGTACGATAAGGTAAACTTGGCGTAGCATAGCACAGCAATATTTTAAATTCCCATCTGTTATGTATATATATTGAAAAACGAGAAAATTCACCTGGAGGAACAAAATGCATAATTTAATTATATTCATAAACGTATATATAAATAACAAACAACAAAATTTGTGCCTATCATCATCGTATTAGAGAATTGTTTTCGTTTCCCAATTTTCGATAACTGTAATTACCATACTGTCATATGATGCTATACTTGCAAGATTCACCTCAGACTGATTTGTGTCCCGGCTTACATCTGAAGAATCGCCACGATAATCTTCACCCTAATGAACTCATGAAAACGAACACTTTCCCTAGCCTAGCATACCGGACGGAGAGAATATACACTGGAGTCTTGATACAAAGCCCAAATGATATCCGAAAAGGTCAAAAGAGTTTATGGAAAATGAAGCATGGAAAATCCAACACCCCAAGGAATAGGCGAGTGATCTGCTGAAAAAAGCAAGAAATCCAGTCACTGATGTGTTCACCAAACTGTAGGAGAGGGAGAGACAGAACCAGAAGAATGGCTGAGTAAAGAAGAATATTTGCAGCAGTAATGTAAAGAGGAAAAAAAGCGAGGCACTACAGCGTGAAAAAGTATAGAGGAATAAGAGGGCTTGAGCATGATGTGAAAATACTGGAGGTGTCGGAGGAAAAACTGTGAAAAATAGTTAAAATCAACGACAAGTCGGTTTTAATTAATGCTAGATAAATCGAAGTAAAATACAGACAAATACAGGTTATACCGTGATATATTTGTGGATCTCCAGAAGCCAACTGATACGAGTACCAAGCAATGAAAGGTATTACAAAAGCAATGAGTACCGGGAAGATTTCAGTAAACTAGTCATATCACTCTACCTTAACACCAGATCTAGAACAGAGTCAGTGGCTGGTTTATCTAAAGAATATAAGATGATATTGGTGTTCATTAAGAACCACAAGATGGAAGAAAGGAGAAGACTGCATATTAATGTAAGAAAAAAAGAAAAAGGCTTATGGTAACAGGTAATGAAACACATATAATGAGTGGTCTGTACTTAAAATACAGTAACAGAAATATTCTTTAGAAATACGTAGGACTGCAAAATATACGGGGCGTAAAGAATTTGTGATAACCTAAATGAAAAGACGACGATTTAAGAAAGAGAGGAGGAAGATAAAGAAAAGGAGGAGGAAAGAGGATGGTAATAAAAAGAGCAACAGCAACCTGGATGAAATGGATAGAGACTGCTGGACAGTTATCAAATAATTGCATCTCAGTAGTGCACACCGAATATTATTCATAGGTGAATAATGCTGGTAATGCTCTACACGGCAGAAAAAGTAAAAGAAAATATTTAACAAATGTGACTATAAGGCGCTCAGATTTATGACCTTTAGTTCGTTGGGAAGATCATATCATAGGACGATGAGAATATTTAGTTAGAAAAGAAGCCAATTTGGGAGCATCAGGACGAAGATCAGTAGAAAGACCCCGAAAACCAAGGAAAAAGGCACAGAAGAAGACCAACAGAAGGAAACTCGGGCACAACGTAAAAGAGCCGAAGTGATGAAAAGTAGTTTGACGTCTAACGCCGTAAAATAAAAATCTGGCGTAACACGTTAGTGATGATGAAGCAAGCTCATAACCACTTCTGCAAAAGGACAATAACACCACTAACTAACGGTAACAAACGGTACCCTTGAAATTTAGAACTTATGCCGGATCTTTTTGTAAGCACTTCAGACTTTTCAGATATCCTAGAACCCTTGATTTCTTTCATATATTTTAGATTTCAACTATCTTTATATTTTTTAAATTGATGTTCATCTTATATTTGAAAATGAGAGGAGGCGGGAACAGGTGCTCTCCATTAATGGTCGAATTATTTATTTCAAAACTCGTTATATAATCCAAACATGTTGCTCCTTGTTGGCAATAATTGCTGGTCACGTAATGTACCTGATGCCAGTAGGCAGTAATGATTTCCGGATGTTTTAAAAAGCATTTGCATTTAAATAAGATAGGCCATTTGGTTCATATGTTATAACACAGGAAGAATGCAAGTTAGAATGAAATAAAGTAGGAAGGTAATAATATTAAATGGCGTATAGTTTTAGTTTTAATATTTACTATTACTTTTGCACTTAATCGTTTTAAAATAATGAAATAGGAAAGTCAACTCTCTCCCAAGAACTTTCTTGAAGGACGAAGTGTTTAAATTATTCGTACTGGTATTTAATGAATTGTAGTTTCTACAACTCATATTTCCTACCGCACTGCTAAATACCACAACAAAGGCAAAACAGAGAGAATTTTCCAAAGCACCTCATAAAGGTTCATAATTCACATATTTTTTCCTAAGAAAAAAGGGAAACAACGGGAGACCCTTAAGTCATAACAGTAAGCTGTTTAGTAAAAAAAGATAAAAAAGTGGTTTGTCATAAGTGGCCGTAGACAAGGGAAATTAAAACTACATAACTGTAATGTCCCCTTGCAATTGAAAGTCACGTGCAGCTCCCGCTGACGTCAGTTATGAGAACATATCTGTTATAAAAAAAACCTCATTAATTAGAAGGCTTAAAATAACACGCTGAATTATAATATGTCAACGAACTTGCTGCAAAAACATCTCAATTAAACATGATGAATGACGCTATTTATGAAACCGGACAAACACGTAAAAGGGACGCGTGTGTATGCGGCTGCATGGCTGCGTTCGTGTCCCTGTTTAGTTATGATGATCAGTTGAAGCCAAAACATCAATGGAATGTCAACAGACATTGAGAAGGACGTCAATTGGGGTCATTTGGATGGCTTTTTATATAATACATCGATCGTCATGTTATCAGATACCGAATTTGCGCTGGATATATCGACGTCCAAATGGAATATTCGGCAGGAAATATCAATAACAGATATAAATATTCCCAGTCAATTATCCGCAGATCAAATATCAATATCCTCTTTGGGAAAATCCACATTAAACACCAATATTCCCCCGCAGAATGTCAAAATCAAATAGATCCGACATTTTAATAATAATCTCTCATAACGGAGGTACGTAGAAAAAAAAAAAGGATTGTTATTCCTACATGTAGGCGATGTTTCTCTAGTCGATAAACTAACAATAGTTTGTTTCGTCTTTTGCAAATTTCGCTTTTATCCGTAAGTTAAGTATTTATCAATTCAGTGATAGAGACAACATATGGTTACGCTGATTTGGAAAATGAACATATTCTATAACGACCAATCAATATTTGAAATGCAGCAAATTCAGACAGACTCCCCGTCTCAAAAATCAAGCACAAGGGAACTTGGGTTCAATAGTAAATCCTTATACTAAGTTATTATTAACCTTCCACTTACTGGTTTCAGTTAAAAGCGTCAAAATATTCTACTACTGAAAAATGCACAAAATCGTCCTTATCAAAGCTTTCTGAATGTACGAATGCAAACTAGTCAAGCGAAAATTATGTAATGATTTCGTTACAGAGCTAAATATAAAACCTTTTAAAAAAATTTTCAGCGGTTATTATAATAGTGATGACATCTAAAGGTGATATTTTAAAGGCATTACCTTAAATCCTAATTAATGTAACAAAAACACCAAATCTGAATATAGAGCAATCACCTCCCAAGGGATGCCAGGTTCTTTTGTGTGGCTTCATACGCTGAAATGTTTAACATTCACAAATAGCAGGCTTATATAATTATACTTGGGAATAAGTACGATCACACACAACATATGTAATTACACATTAAGGTAAAAGCCCAATCACACATACAATATTTATATAATTACGCGCTTGTAAGTAAGCACAATCACCTGTATTCCATTGGTTTGAAAAAGTGAGCTAGAGTGTATCCTTACAACTGAATTTTTAAATTTGGAAATGTCAAAGTCCATGAAACAATTAAAAGCTGAAAATCTCTATCCAGGATTAAGGAATTATCGTAATAATTTAACCTTATGAAAAAACTGGTGCCAATGAACCTGACTTAACCTGCAAATGGTAATTCGGCTAAATTATAATTTTTCAGGAAGAAAAGGATACTAAATATATGTAGCCAGATAGGAATTCTCGTACATAATTAACCTTATGAAAAAACTAGTGCCACTGAACCTGACTTAACCTGCAAATGGGAATTCGGCTAAATTATAATTTTTCAGGGAAGAAAAGGGATACTAATATGACCAACTTAACATATGATTACCTTTCACCTTTCCCCCGATTTCTCCCAAAAGGCAATCATCTCGAGAGGGTTGCCTAATGAATAAAATATCTATCACATTTTATGAAGATCCGTTCAGTCGTTCTCGAACAGTCCTAAACTCACACATTTCTCCCACCTTCACCGGAGGAGATAATTGAGAGAGAGAGAGAGAGAGAGAGAGAGAGAGAGAGAGAGAGAGAGATGGCGTATCTTTACCAATGCTTGTCGTATTTAGAGCGATGTGTCCATGGAAACCAGGAGTGAGGTGCCTGCTGCAGGAGTGGGCAGACGAGGCTAATGAGAGAATGCCCGCACCACGATCCAACACGAGGCATAATCGCCTCACGCCTTTACTGCTTCTCGAAATGGGCGTCACCACCAAATACTGGCGACCGGCTTCCTCCCAGTATCCGTGGCATGAGTATTCTGCGGAAGTAATTGAAAACATTATGAGCCTTCGGTGACAAAGAGGAGAAAAAACAGAGAATGTTAAGGAAATAATTGCAAGGCGATATGAGAATATTTTGGCAAAACGATGACAGAGGAAATGCAAATATTTTGGGAAATAACGAAAAACTGGCGAGTATCCTAGAAAATAATGACGAACGAGAAGGTACTAACCATTACTTGTTAATATTGCTCATTACCTGGGGTCTTAATATGCATTATACACATCTTGCAATTCTTAACATGATTGACTTCGAACATGAATACTCATTTACTGCGCCGAATACGGACTAGTATTAATAGGTGCTGAAGACTCGTATCTTTCATGTGTCATCTTCATTGTTCCTAATACGAGTGTTACCAAATAATTTTAGTCAGGAACTGTGCATAACTTGAGTGGTTTGGGTAGTCAATAATTTTTTATAACTGACTGGAATAATTATGAATAGTACCTAGCAGATATTATTATAAAAATAATTTTATTTTGCTTAAAAGAAGCACCCTAGATAGGTCACTAAATGATTACTTATTAGAGAAGGAAGGTTCTGGACAAACTTCCTAAAGTCTTCCGAGTCAAGTGAAAGAGAGAATAAAAGCTGAATCTTGCAAGGGTAAAAAATGCGTAGCAATGGACGTAAACCGGTAAAGAGTTGTTAGTTTAGTAATACATCAATTAATTTCCATAACTATTGTTAGAAGACGAATATTTTGTTTTACATACACTAAGAGGATAAAAGGAGAGGGAAAGATATCTGAAAAGATAAATTGTGATAAAAATAGACCAAGACTTACAAATTCGATTCCATTTTTACTTTATAATTGGTATAATTTATTACTGTAGGAGAATTTTTTTTAATCAACATTGCATTTAGTGTCTATCATAAAATTTAAAAATGTATAATCAGTGGGGTAACTGAATAATATGCATTCACTATATATATATATATATATATATATATATATATATATATATATATATATATATATATATGTGTGTGTGTGTGTGTGTGTGTGTGTGTGTGTGTGTGTGTGTGTGTGTGTGTGTGTATTGTAGAATCTACTGGTCACTTTTTTACCGGATACATGTGCAACTGTGATAGCCACAATCCCATCTTAACTTCTTGAATTCTTTGCTCTCTTTTTGGATACGCTTCTCACTACAAAGCCTGAAGATCCAAGTTCAAAGAAATTTTTAAAAAAATTGTGATGTCCGGTACCGGGAAACGAACCCAGTTCCCATAAACACAAAGAGGTAGCGTTGCCGACCAACGTGACCTCTTTGTGATTATGGGACCCGGGTTACGTTTCCCGGTACCGGACATCACAATTTCTTTTGAACTTGGATCTTCAGGCTTTGTAGTAACAAGCGTATCCAAAAAAGAGCAAAGAATTCAAGAAGTTAAGAGGGGATTGTGGCTATTACAGTTGCATAAAATACATACATACATACATACATTTCAAGTGCAAGATTGTCATCAGTTTATCATTTTCATTTCATTTCTCATTTTTCCATCTAGCCATACTTTCATTTCAGCGCTGAATGATCTTATAGGTCCCAGCGCTTGGGCTATGCCCTAAATTCCATAACCCACCTCCATATATACATACATAAATACATACATACTTACATACATGCACACACGCAAGCACGCACTTACATATATATATCTATATATATATATATATATATATATATATAGATATATATATATACATACATAATGTATAATATCAACCATTTATATATATATATATATATATATATATATATATATATATATACACACACACATAATTTATAGATATAAAACAACCATTTTTATATTGCATACAAAAATCAGATGATGAAAATTGAAATAGCAAAACTCTCTAACGTACTGAACAGAAAGGAATTAAATAAACAGGAAACCATTCGCAGTAAACAGTCCATAATAAATATGCTGTCGACAGAGGAGTAGACCTGAATGCCAATCCTCCGTCCAACTTTCAGAAACTTATTAATATGAAAGGTCCAATTTATCTGACTAGAGTACAGAGCAGGGATCAGCATCCTTAATGGGGAAAAAAAAATGGGTGGCCTGCGAGTCGCTCGCCAACGTATGCAGGCGACGCTTTCTACTGGACCGAATATTCACGAGAATACGTATGTGCTTTTGTGCCTAGATTTTTCAGTTATACAGAGAAAGTACTGTGTATGTAGACTTGTAAACAATTAGCTCTCTAACACATAATACATATATAAAAAACTATATATATATATATATATATATATATATATATATATATTTATATGTTTGCACGAGTGTGCAAATTTTTGTCACATACACGCGTGACTTTTTGCTACTTAAGAATATTAAACCATAAATATTGTTTAATATCAAAATCACTGTACCATGGGAATTACTTACACTCTGGGGGAATTGTATTGGAGATGTGCCTCTGCGGCAGTCAGGATTCCCAGAAGCATTTACCTATTTTAATTCCAGTTGGGTGAAAGTTATTCTCAAGGTATAGTGAATTCGACATTTAGCGATATTTGTACCATAATATTAATGTGTTTACATACAAAAACACACACTCACATACATACATGTGTGTGTGTGTGTGTAATCTATTTCCTCATTTTTGGAGAGAAACTTATCAAGTTTATAGTTTTCGTGAATCACTTGGGCTTAGGAGAGATGATTAATTAATCTTTGCAAGACGTTTTGGCCAGAGTCATGTATTGAAATAAATGAAGTGTTAAAATATAAGCGTTATTTTCCTAATGGTATTCGAAAGCGAGTAGAGAAAAAGAGCCTTATTATTCAAATTTGAAACGGATTCTAAAATATGCAGTCATGTTTAATAAAACGAAGGCGTTATCTTATTTAATTTCAAATCCAAAGTTTTTAGTGTTTCTTCATAAGTATTAGTCCTCGACAAAATTTCCCACGAATATCTCGTACTAATTACATGTTTCTACTTCGGATCACAGAATTTCATATCTACAGAGCTAACAGTCAGTAAATCTCTCGTATGATTTTATATGTTTTAGAATAAACAAACAGTTGTTGCAGAACCCCGCTGCTCAACATATGTGAAGTCAAATGAAATTCAAGAGATAATCTCAATAATGCAAAGCGGGCAGAGGAGTAGAAGAGTAACCGGCATAGGACGGAACGGAATACCGAATATGCATGTTGCATGTCGCCCTGATTCATTAACACGAAGAGCGAGCCACCCTCAGCCGCTGGTCAATCATTTCCGAGGATGAATAATCCACAAGAATGCATGAGAACTCAGCGGGCGGGTTCCTAAATGAATCAGCCCTGCGCATAAGTCATGAGCGAGACAGAGGCCCCTTTACCATTTCGAACACCGACTGATGTATTCCGAGATGACGACGACGACGATGAGGGGATTCACTCGGGGTTGTAAAAACCATAATGAACTCTTGTGTTTGGATTCCGTCTTCCAAGATTAAAACGCCGCGGTTCGTCTCGGTGTACCAAAAATATCAAGGCTTGTGCCATAGGGTTAACTGAGCAAACAACTGACAGACAGATAAATAATAAGGGAAAAAAAAAGGTTGAAAAACTGTTGCTTTAATTTTTAATATCCAGAAGTGAAACACCCGGTCTCGCATGATTTAGGAGTGAAGAATTCGGGAAGTTTCTTAAAACAAAAGATCTCCCTCCCTCCGGTCCCGGGAACCAAATGAATTAAAAAGAAATAAGCTGTCAGAGGCATCTGGCTTTCTGGTCGACGGAGACGCAATTAAAATTTCTTCGGCCTTTTAACCGCCTCGGTGAATGAGCGACCTTAGATGCCAAAGGTCAAAAGAAAATCGGGCAACAGCTGATCTCGCTTAAAAAATGGTAAAGAAGGAAAGAGAACAGAAGAAAGCAATAAAGATAACACATACGTCTTTATGCGCCACTGATATGGCAGTGAATCCAGTCATAAATGTTGCAAGTGATATTTGAAATAGGAATCTCAGTAATTTGGTCTTATGAATGGGTTCACTATTTCTGTCTTAAATGCTTGAAAAAATGAAGACGCATTAATATAATAGTATGGAAGAGGAGTTCAACAATAATATATTTTTTTTCTGACAAAAAATATTGAGTGACAAGTTTATTCATTTCTTGTGTAGAGATCTATTGAACGTGAGCCGACAATTAATAACAACTAGTCATACAAAAATTAATTTATGATGTGCAAATAAGAGGGGCCTAGAAGATGGACCAAATGTGAGCCGATAAAGAGGGCTCCAAAGGTAAAATGGGATACTGGTGATGACTGAAGAAGCCCTTCTGGGCCCCCATACTAAAACTGTGACCTCCATGAAAGTGAAGAGGCCATTCTGTAGCAAGATCCGAAACGGCCAAATACCTGAGTGAGAGCAAGTGTCGTGGATCTCGAGGGTACTTGTGTCGGAGCATCCGACGATGAGGGCCGTGTAAGGGGCTCCTTCGCATTCGGACTGATCACCACTCAACTGGCTCCCGCCGGATGCACTCCCGCTGCCGCCGCCGCCGCCGCCGACGACGCCGCCGCTGTTGCTGCTGCTGCTGCTGATACTGCTGCTGATGCTGCTTCCTCCTCCACCTCCTCCGAGCGCTACGGAACCCGCTCCATTCCCGTTGGTTCCTGATCCTCCTCCGGAATTGGAGGTGGAGGCGGCAACGTTGGCTCCGTCGCTGGAGCCTCCTCGGCCCTCGCTGTTGTGGGTCACCTTGTATCGGCCCATTCCGGGGCACTGGCGACTCTCTGCGTTCCCACCTGCAAGACAAAGAGCTCCGTTAATGATGCTTTACCTGGAGATACGCAGCACGCTCGCATCAAGGTTTATCTGGAATGCGTATAGAGCGATTGAATCAAAGATTTGCAAACGTCACGTATTTGAGGTGTGGGTGAATCCAAAATGCTTGAAATTATATAAAATTATTTGTTAATGCGTCTTTTATCCCTCTGAAATTAAGTGTTATTCAAATTGTTCCATGAAATGTAAACGTGTTCCAATATGATATGTAAAAGTAAGAGAATTTTAAAATTTAGCTAAATAAGCAAAAAAGGAAAAAAATCGGATATAACTATTGACCATGTAAACAGTAATGTTTATGATTAAATGATCAACCACTGTATAACCCAAATCATTACGACCACTAATGAACATTTTTCAATACTGATCTTGCCATGGAATTACTATAGAGTCCAACACTCGTTCAGCTTAATGCGACAATGCAACTTATAATTTCACTTAAATGTAAGAAGGTCTTTATAATTTCACTCACTGACGAAAGTGGTATAGTTGGTAGAGGCCACGTCGAAGTATGGAGCGTCACAGGCTGTACGTACTGGTACAGGTTTACCTAAAAGCAAAAAGATACATTTAAACAGTTACACAAACTGGTAAAAATATTCCGTTAATTACGCAGTCACTACATGGTACACTACATGGTAAATTATATAATTTTATTAGGGACGCATATATGATGCTCTTAAAATTAAATAGTTACAAAAACTAATGAAAATACGGATCAGTTGAAGCAAATATAAAAGGAAAATACTCTTCAGCGTTCACCGTTATTACTAAATCTTTAATAAGAAAAGTAATCAATTTATCAAAGGTCTAAATTCTATGACTTGCAACATAAACGTCGGAGCTAATTCTGTACCTTTCTTTGTTTTCAATGGTTTATGTCGCATCATGCAGGCTTTCTTATTTGTATATATTATAGCATATAATAGTTTTGGTGTGCAAGTTACCTTCAACTTGGCCTTGTAAGGGCCGCCTGGTTCAGATTGGATAACTGCTGTCAACAACTGTTCTTTTACCTATTTTTAGCTATTTTTTTTTATTCGAATTATCATAGCTTTACGTTCTCCTTATGTGACCCTGTCTGGAATATCGCTTATATTTCAGTTTCCTTGGTTAGGTTTATTACGAGAGAGAGAGAGAGAGAGAGAGAGAGAGATTGTTTTGAGGAAGGGGGGATACTGGGTATATACGGCTCCTGGGTCTTAAGATTGTTTACTCTATCTAGCGACAAGTAGAACGGATTGTCCCGATCCTACAATGAGAGGGGAAGTTTACGCCAAAGTTCTGAAGAGGTCCTTTGACGCAGGAAATTGGTGACTAGTTAGCAGACACTTGTCAAACAAGCCAAGTCGAATCAGGGACTTGTCGCCACCGACCAACGGAGACTTGTTCGGAGAATTCGCGTCCTTCCTTGTCTCGTGAGACGCAAAATCCGATTCGAAGGGATTTCAACAGTAAAGGGATTTCGCATATTCTGGGAATGAACAGTAATGGCGGTTCCGCAGATGCCGAGCTGGAACTGTAGAGGGATTTCGCCAATTGAGGGGGGGGGGGGGGGGGGGGGGGGAGGGAATGGGCGATAAAGGGGGTTATCTCATTCTTTGGTTGTACAGTGAAAGGGGTTATTTTTATTTAAGGATCTGAACTGTAAAGGGATTTCTTAAACTGGACGTGCTGGGACGTTAGGGAGTTTTAAAGTACAGAAAAGGGGGGTTTGTGAAATCGTCTTTAGGGGTTAAATTGTGAAGGGATTTCGTATTCTGTTGGGTTGCACAGAAAGGGTTTTCGCTTGTCAGAGATTTGAGATGTTTATGTAAGGAGGATTTCGTCTTTTCGGGTAACTGGATTGTAAAGAAATTTCGCGCTATTTGAAAGCTGATCTTGAAAAGGATTACGCAGATTTATCAAGTTGAACGGAAGACGATTAACCGAAATGTTGGTTTTAACATCATGCAACGACGAATAAAGTTTGTTGATGCTTTCCATTCACGAGAATCAGAAGAGATTCCCGGTCATTATTAGCTGACAAATCTACCTCCACGGTCCAATAACTTGGAAATTTAAAGCAGTCATTTCACAGTTGGGAAACTTACTATCCTCTTTGCACTTAAATAAAAACAATAATGAATGCTGTGAAATTAAATTAATATTATTTATACCACCTTTCTGTTCAATTTGAGACAAAAGACACGAATCCTGAATCCTTATGTCATAACGATACACGTTGTAATTGAGTTATGATATGACTAATATTATGTAGGAATTTCTAGGTCTTTTTCCGACAGCAGATAACTGGGATATTGAAGTAGAGAAATCTCCCGAAACACTAAAATTGAAGGAAACGCCCTTAATTAAGGATAGTTTTATGACAAACAAACTGATAGGTATTACCATCAATTTTTTGGTTTATCTGATCGAGACGTGGAATTGAATTGAACAACATTTTCACGCACTTCTGTTATTCTGCTTGATTACTTACCCATAAGAATCTCCAAGACGTGGTCATCACGCGCCAGCATGCGGACGCATTGATACCCACTTGTGCTGGAGGAGTAAAGAAAGCAGATATCAATATACGTATGAAGTTGCTGTTGATTTACTTACATACGATATGTGAACTATACATGAAGCATAAACAGCAGCCAGGTGAAATGACACTTCCTGGAAGCGATACAGTTATTAAACAGAGTTGACCCAGTTCATGGAAACAAGCAGACACACACACACACACAAACTAGAACTGGTTTTCAGGGACACTGCTAATGAAGAGCATCTATTATCCATAACACATCATCATCATCATCAGCATCAATATAATTAGGAGACCTTGATTCCGTCAACAAAAACATCATTATCTCATTCATTGGAATAAGCGCTTATTTATTTGTCTGCTACGGAGACATCGTGTAATGAAAGGTCAACGGCTGCAGCAGCCATGGAAAACTTACCATCTGTAAATGACCCTCGTGACATACGTTGCCGATCTCTTCGTGTGGGCGTAAGGTTCTAAGCAGGCGTGGGTAACAGGTCCGTGAGAGATGTGACCTGTTAGTCTCAGGGTCGAATTCTTCCTGGTCACGTGGAGGGTGGTGTGTCCGTCCAGGGAGTGCCAATGAGGGCCACCTACCCAAGATGGGAAGCGGCATTTGCTCCCGCTGGTGTCCACTGGAAAAGATGATACGGAATTATTTTACAGTTGTCAACTCACAGGTCGAGTAATGTTTGTTTTATCTTTATTTATTTATTTATTTTATTTTTATTTTTATAGCTTAAAGGCCTGAAAAGAACGGAAGAAGTGTAACGTTTACCTGTGGAGGAAGCGATAGATTTGCGAAGCAAACTCAATAAAAAATCTTATTTATAAATCAAGGAGTAAGTAATGCTAGAACATCGAAGCCAGCTTTTGTTTTAAAACCTTAATGTCACAAGTGTTGAAATGTTTGATTTTTAATTCGGGTAGTAAGAAATTTTAGATTTGTGAGGTAGACAAATAAGGTTTTATTTCTAAGGTGTGGAGGCGTTTGATTTCTGAAATAAGCAGCAGAAGAATAATAATCAGTCTTCGAGAGACGGTTATATAATGTTAAATTCCCGAAGAGATAAGCAATAAGCAATAGGCGAAGTAATATTTGATTTAAGAAGCAGACGATGAAGAGCTTAAGTATTTGATTTCTGAAATAATACTATGTATCAAACGAAGCAAATAAAATGTTACACATCATAAAGAAAACTTTCGTTTCGGGGGCGGGGGCGGGTGGTGGTGGTGGTGGTGGTGGTGGTGGTGGTGGTGGGGGGGGGGGGGTTGGCGGTTACTGCAAAGTAATATTTCCATCGCATCACCTGCAGGTAGTTAATGAAACAGGTTAGAATTCTTATATCTGGATCCAAGTAATGTCAAGCTTTTGGGCTGATGAAATCACTTTTAATTTTACATTTTTTGGGAACAACAATCTGATGACCGTACTTTCACTGTACGTTCCTTAATATAATTCATATTTAGGAACTTACAAAAAATAAATTAACAATTAATAAATTAAACAAAAATTTAATAGCTCGCATACTAATATGTTCCATTTCTTTCAAAGAAATTTTAGAAAGCGAAGCAGAAACTGGAAATTACAGAAAGGAAAATGCATATGCCATTTCCGTTTTACTATTTCGGAGTTGAAATAACTCGAGGCGAAGAACCAACCTAAACATATTACGTCTTATACCCAATGCATTTAATTTCTTCCAAATATCTGACATAATGAACCTTCACTATTCAAATAACTTCCACAAAATCTCAGCGAGAACTGGCAACGACCATAAAAAAAGAAAACCGTTATGAAAAAAACGAAAAGAAAAAAAAACGGGTGAATTAAATATCTCATTAAACGCTGGTCGTGCATTTAAAATCGGTCGTCGCCTTATCCATTGGCGCCAAAGAGGTTTTCGAGTTGAGCCCGAGATATTTCTGACGGGGGGGGGGGGGGGGGGGGGGGGGGGCGGGGGGGGGGGGGGAAATGTACTGTATGTGCGTGTGTTTGTCGGCGAGCGAGAGGAGAATTTCTCCTCCACCTCCAAAATCCCATGTCGCTCTCATGATTCGTCGTTTTCTTCATCTGAAGATGCACACGATTCTTCTAGTATTTCCATCTCATTATCTCGCTCATTAGAGGAATAAAGAAAGCCCATGAAATCGCGCAGCATGAATAATTCTCCTCTACGAGATCCTATAAGACCCGTCGCTTGCATCCTCTCTCCCTTTCTCGTTCGAGGAATCTCTCTCTCTCTCTCTCTCTCTCTCTCTCTCTCTCTCTCCTCCTCAGCCATGAAGCAGGAGTGGCTCTTTCGCAATACAATTAACGAGGTCCTAAACCACATCCAATACGCCCAGAAAATGCTTCGGAAACGCAGGCCGATTTTTCTGCGTCTTTCTTTCAAGCATACACACACACATACACAAGCAGATGTACGGTAAAGTACAACACCACCTCTTACATGGATGCGTTTTCCGCATAAGAGGCACGTAGATATTTAAAAAGAATAAAATTTCCATTATATTTGAAATTGATAAACATCCCATAATTGAGCACGGTTACGCGTATTCCACAAATCAAGTAAGTATCTCTGATTGTGACTCTCAGTATACAAGCGAGTCCGATTAGACGGCAAAATGTCGAAAAGGTTTTAATAATTTACATTCCACAGGGGATAATGTAACTTTGGAAGTACACCCACTTTTAGAGCATTTCCGCTTTCTTAATATAATTTATGTCAATAAGCAACTCACGCACTCGAGAAGGATAAATACTATTAATGATAACTAGTCAGTTGCGCAAACAAGAAGAGCTTCTACCGAGGGGTTTTAATTGAAAATCAGGAAATTAAATGTTTTACAAAATAAGCTTAAAATACATCAAATTAATTATTCAACGGCTTTGGTAATGTAAAAACTGTTATGTCAGGAAATGGCAAGTGATTTATATAATCATATAATTAAATTAAAATATCACGTCAAGGGCGACATCTACGTAGGTACATCTTTTAGTCTTGTGTATCATATTGTGTTTAGCAATCTCTTCTTGGAAAACTGCTCTCATTTGTAGGGGCACCTCATCTTTCGTCTCCCTTTGGATAGGCCCATATCAAATCCAAATTTTCTGAATAATGCCCCTGCCAGTGTTCACCATCTTCCACACGGCTTTTTTTTTTTTTTTTTTTTTTTTTTTTATATAGGTACCTACCATCTTAGCTACTGTTTCAGGAGTTCTAATTAGTCCCTTCTCTCAGGAGGCTGGGTAAAATACGCGCGCGCACACACGCACACACACACACCTCGGGGCCACCATTGCTCTTGGGAAATCCGGTTTCTTCTCTATTTTCTTCTCTTCCAAGCTTCGAATTTATCCGATTCAATTTTTTTCGCGCTTTTATAACCTTCATCCCCCGCCCCCTTTCTTTTGTTTGTTTCAAGTTTGGTCAGGACATTGGTTTGCCCATTCCAGTGGGTAAGCATCTAAAGGAAAGATGCTCCGAGATTAACAGAGATGAAGAATGGATTAGTCAGAGAGTATGAACTGTAATCAAGCATTAGTAACGTTGCAGTTCATGATACAACATTGAATTCCGTACACGATCTACGTATTTTCTAAGGCTTTCATTATTTACTGAAAAGATGAATGTTCTCTGCTTCAAAAACGCCTTCCCGCCATAATGACAACAGCATCAATCACACGTCAAATGCCCTTTATTTAAAAAAAGGAACACCCACAATCGTCCTCGTTGCTCTTGCGACATTTTGAGTGCATGGCACTTTTTTTTTCTAACAACGTTATTACGCTTTTTAATTATAGATCCTGAGTTCTCGTAGAACGGTTCCGTGGAGATATAGACTGTAATGTATTGGTCTGATTTTATGAAAATTAGGCTGTCATGCTAAGCACTGCGGCACATTTGGCCATTCAGCACTTGATGTGAAAAAAGGGAGTTTGAGGGGTTGGACAGTTAGATAAAAAGATCCAGAAAATAAGATGAAGTCCAAGATTCTAAAGTAACACTTGAAGGTCTTGGACAGCAAGACCAAAGGAATGTAGCGGGAATGGAGGTAGTGTAAAAAAGCGGGCGTGGCTTGAGGCCGAAGTGACGCGTCAAACATGTTCCAGTGACGCCTTCAGAGCACCACGTGTGGTGCACTGACGGCACTAACTTTCTAAGGGAGCCAGTACTGTATATTGATATTGTTTGAATTCATTTGTATT
This sequence comes from Macrobrachium nipponense, assembly GCF_015104395.2. Taxonomy (NCBI): domain Eukaryota; kingdom Metazoa; phylum Arthropoda; class Malacostraca; order Decapoda; family Palaemonidae; genus Macrobrachium; species Macrobrachium nipponense. The sequence goes on from NC_087204.1 coordinate 35,250,497, forward strand.
AGTACTCATTTCTCAGCTGCTATTTATTCATTTACTTAATACCTCAAACCGGTCCATTATTATTTCCATCATTATTTTATTATTTGCTTTAAGCTCTTTTTCACTTTTAACATAAAGGCGTAAACAACAACAACAACAACAACAACAACAACAACAACAACAACAACAAAATAATAATAATAATAATAATAATAATAATAATAATAATAATAATAATAATAATAATAATAATAATAATAATCAATAATCAAGGTAATAATAATAATAATAATAATGTTTCGGAAGGAGTAATAATAATAATAATAATAATAATAATAATGCGGAGTTCGTTTTGGAAGCACAAGTTGCCTTGGACCTGGTAACTAAAGTCATTCGACGCAAAGAGATCAAAGACTCAGAATCTGAAGTCGACTACGACGCAGAATTCAAAGATTTTAATGTTCGCGTTTAATTCTCTTGAGAAAACGAAATCTAAAATCGATGATGGAGTGAACAGTGAAGTCGACGAACTCACTGAGGATCTGAAACGTCAACTGTATTGTAAATCTGAGAGTGAAAACGCTTTCTAACTTGAAAAAAAAGAAAGACTGCAATTATTTTTTTTTTATTTTCTGACCAGAAATATCAAGGGAGAAAACGAAAGTCAGGAAGTGGGAAAGCTAAACTGGGGCGTACGTTGTGTTATATTTTACTTAAAATAATCTTTACGACCTTGATCTCCTTACAATTATTTTTTTTCATATTTTATTATTATCAAACACACCTTTGCACTGGGACTTCATGAATACTACTACTACTACTACTACTACTACTACTACTACTACTACTACTACTAATAATAATAATAATAATAATAAATTATAATACCTTTGGTAAGTATGAGGGTCCTGGAACCAGATATGATTGAAAAGAGGCCATTGCAAGTTGCATCGCCACTCTGCGCCACCATAAATCCGGAATGACTTCGGTTGTTCCAGGAATCGTACACGAAGCACCGGTACCTGTTGGTAACAGAAAAAGGTCAAAATCAAATCTCTGCCTGTCTGTGAATGTAAAAAAAGAAAAGTAAATAAAATGAATACGAATGGAGGAAGAAAGATTAGTAGCATTAGAATAATAACAAAGTTGAACTAAGACCGAGTACGGGAAAGTAGTGAGAAAAAGCTAGAATTAGAAATCTTTTAGCGAAAGACACCACTAAGAAATATATGTTAAGTAAAGCTGTTTAAGAAACAAATAAGGGCAGCTGCTCAAAAGGGCCGAGTGCAATCGACAAAAAGGCAATTACTGGAGAATACTCTGCCTCTAGTTTACCTAGTGACGAAAATTTATTGCTTCTATTTACATTTTCCAAAAACTGACGATAAAAGTACATCTAAAATCTGTGCTGCATACAAATGATAACTTCCTAGCATAAACAAAGGCAACCACACACAAATATAGGTATGCCCAATGCCAAACAATCTTCACTTCTCCCTTGCCTTTCCATGTAAAGAATTAGGATAACTGACCTCATGGAAGGGTAAGGTAAGGTCAGCCCCTCACTGTAAAGTGTGAATCGATCGAGAGAGGTTATCAGAGTCACCGGGAGTTCCCATACGAGAGTGTTGGATAAGACCATTTATAAATAAGAAGGATTTACCGAATAGTAATTACGAATTGTTTACGCCATGAGCCGCTCAACCAACGAGGTAACTAACCCTGTAGAACGACGATTGAAGAAGTGTACAAGATGTGATTTGAATATATAAGAATCTTTCAAAAAATATTTTCTTATATTAATAATGATGATGATTATATATTATCGTCAAGACAACGAATATCTGTGTAAATATGAAAATTACGTAGGGAGAGCGATATTCGTAATCAAAATAACTGGTAATAGCGATTTAACTAACGATTACTATCATACTAATTATTATTGGTACATATGACAAAAAACTGTCGCTCTCTAATCCAGTTCAACGAAAGGGGAAAAAATATAATGGGGGGAATTATAAAACCTTAAGAGGCAAAAGTTTCTTTCCTGGAATCTCTGTTATGACGCTTCCCGTCAGGAGGATTAACCTTAAGCCTATGAAAAACTAGCACAGAGAAAAAAAAGTAGTAAAGAAACACTCGGAAAAAAGTCTGATATCAATGGTTCGAGTAATATATTATGGATGCCAATTAGCAGCGATAAATGATCTTTTTCTCACCTAGCCACACTCCAAACGCCCAGACACACAAAACATAGCATATGTCGGACATCTTTTATACATATATCTGCATTCATATTATCGTCATGTTAAATGCATTGTCATTGTCATAAAACATTACAATGTCAGCATTTGAACCATGTGTACCATAGCTTCTGTCGTGTCTTGTGTATCGATTTATATGTATATTTCCATCTGTCAATAAACACAGATGATTGCGTTGTGACCTTTGTTTCTGTTGGCCCAGTGTCAGGCACTACATTTCCGCTCACAAGAGCTATTGACCTGTCCGTTTGTTGTCTGAATAAATTAGCAAATTTGTAGATGCTGTCCCATACTAACGCCTTTGCTACAATATCACACACACACACACACACACACACACACACACACACACACACCACACACACACACATATATATATATATATATATATATATATATATATATATATATATATATATATATATATACACACGCATTATTCCATTATTCAAGCTACAAATGTCCTTGAATATCTAACTCGCTCTACCTCGGAACTGATATATTTTCATATATGTAAACCGAAGGGGAATTTTTTAGTTGATAATAATTTCGTCCCTCATGGGATCGAGCCACCATCCGGCGGACAGGAACGAAATCAGGACGACACTGACGTTACCGATTCCGCTAACAGTGAGGCTATAAGTTTATATGAAAATATACCAGTTCCGAGGTAGAGTGAATTAGATATTAATTAAAGGACATTTGTAGCTCGAATAATTTATATGAATCACGGTGATGCATAATTTATATATATATATATGATATATATATATTATATATATATACATATATATATATATATATATATATATATAATATATATATATATATATATATATATACATACTGATAAATGGTATTCGCCGTTACCATTATAATTAATTATAATGATTAGGACTGCTTTAACTGTATCATATAATTTGATGTTACACAACCCAGTCACAGAGAAAAAAAAAAGCTTCATCAGATAAAATGGTTTGCATTAGATTTTTCGTCCTAAATTTTTTATCACATCACCTCCAGGTTAAAAAGCTTATGGACGACAAAATGGTAAATTCATAACATCTATTTTAAATCCCGTCAACTGTACTTTACAACCGCACGGGTCAGATTGACTCTCTCTCTCTCTCTCTCTCAGTATGCATGTGACAACCGGATTTTTCTCTTTGCGCGGAGACACATGCCTGTCTGCCTACAGTTAAACGTTTTCAAAAGGCCAGGTTATCTTTTTTCTTCTTTTTTTCAGTTTTTCCGTTGCATTTTTTTTTTACTCCGAGAAAAAGAGGGGTTTAGGAGCGGTAGAGTGTTAACTTATGTGTATTTTTGGTGGAGTCGTTGTTAGTCAGCTTTTGGGAAAGTGAGTGCCTTTATCTCTTGTGAAATGGATGGATTTCTCTACCGTATAACCCCCCCCCCCCCTCTCTCTCTCTCTCTCTCTCTCTCTCTCTCTCTCTCTCTCTCTCTCTCTCTTCATACTATTCATTTAAAATCAGTCTCAACCTTTGCGACTGTAACAGATTTGTATGTGTGTGTGTGTGTGTGTTTTGAGAGAGAGAGAGAGAGAGAGAGAGAGAGAGAGAGAGAGAGAGCAATAACAGGGTTTAGGCAACCCCTTGAGCGGTGGGGTTGCGTGAAAGGAGAAACGGAGGGTGATTATATCCTGACATTCCATACTCTTCCACCCCTCTCCCCCCCCCTCCTCAAACCCCCAACCTAAGCTATACACATCGCCCAGGATATAGCCCCGATTAACTGGAAAATGCGACCACCTTAATAACAATGTTTATAGGACATTATGTTAAGACATAATTTCGGTAAACAAAAGGTGAAGGAGGTTGGGTGTCAGGAGAGAGAGAGAGAGAGAGAGAAGAGAGAGAGAGAGAGAGAGAGAGCTCTGCCTTACTTCCATCATGAAGATCTGGCCAAGACAACCTCTCTGTTCTGGAAGGCATTTATGCCGGTGAGGTATAGGACGCGGCCTTTTGTTATCCTTTATTAGCCAGATCAAATAACTATTCTGAATCCCCAACACCCGAACATCGGGGAAGTTGGGGGGTTAAGAAAGGGGGATTTAGTTTACCCCAAAAACGATGCTGAATACCGAATAGCGTATGAGAAGCTGGAAGAAGCCAAAAGAACAGAGTGGAAGCTGGAGCTGAAGCTGTAGATTACTGGTTTACCTTTTATGACTGGGCTCCTTTCATCAGGAGCTACCTTTATTAAGCGACTGAGAAGATACGGCTACTTTCTTCCTTTTATTTCGAAGTGTGCTATTCATGTAATTTTGCGTGCTCGTGACCTATGCACCACTTAACGTGAGAATTTACGCAGGAATGAATTGCATCAACATTGAATATATTTAGAGAAAAACAATCTTCTCATTCATAGTATAAGGTGAGGTTAAAGCCACACACAACAGCTAAAGTACACAGCTATGTATGGCTATTACACCCGTGTTAGCGCCTCAGTGGCGTGATTGGTATGGTGTTGGCGTCCCACCTCGGTGGTCGCGAATTCGATTCTCGGCAATTCCATTGAGGAGTGAGAGATGTGTATTTCTGGTGATAGAAGTTCACTCTCGACGTGGTTCGGAAGTCACGTAAAGCCGTTGGTCCCCTTGCTGAATAACCGCTGGTTCCATGCAACGTAAAAACACCATACAAACAAACATCGGTGTTGGAACTAATAGTTATCCTGATGACATATGTTGGTAATTACTAGACACCTTGACTGCACGTTTGTAATTATCAGGTACCCTGAAGGATTACAGTATTTATCATTTACTTTATGAGACTTTGGGAGTCTCCAGGGCTCTCCTGCGGAAATATGTTGGTAAATAATAGATTCCTTGACGAAATATGTTGGTAATTGTCAGATTCCATGAGGGAATTAAGGTATTCACCATCTAAGTGATGAAATTATTTGAGTTCCTCTCAAAACATGGTAATTACCAGGTGACCTGACGGAAGAAGTTGTTATTGATACCGATCCGCTTTCCCAGTGGCACTAGGCTAGTAATATCTGAGCATGTATCCTTACGGTAAGAACTACGCTATCCTTCAAAATGAAAGCATGACTTTCCTGAAGCTATAGTAGTATTGGTGAGCTTTTCTCTTTTAATTAAAAGGAACAGATTTATTTTAGTAAATGTTAAAGGTAAAACACAAATGTATGTTTTGTTAGAACGTTTTTTTTAGCCGTTGAGAAATTTACGTTTTATCCCAAAGGAAAAACACAACAAAGTACAGTTAGGTTTACAGCTCGGGATAGTTCTTCAGAAGTGAGGAACGGTATGAACAGTGTAACTATTTACGGGATATTTATTTAAGAAACTTCATCTTCTTTTCAGGCATAAGCTGATAGACGAAAAATAAACTAATTGAAAACATTAAGGATAATTATCTTTTGGTATGCCAAACAAACGGTTGGTGGTTGTGCTAAAAATACAAAATAAAAGTAATACAAATATTAAATAGAAGTGAACACTTCAAACATGAAGGAAAATTTCACATTTTCAGCTGCCTATACTCTCTACTATTAAAAGAACATTCTCAGAGGTCGCTTGAATGAGATGCATATTCTCTCTCTCTCTCTCTCTCTCTCTCTCTCTCTCTCTCTCTCTCTCTCTCTCTCTCTCTCTCTCTCTCTCTCTCTCTCTCTCTCTGCCCCAGCAGACTAGCAGACTAATTTAGTGCACATAATATAAGATTCCCTCTTCCATCAAGTTTGAGAGAGAGAGAGAGAGAGAGTGGGGAGGGGAGGGTAGGGGTTCAAGAATCACTGCCACAACCAACCACCAGCATTGCAAAGGGCGAAGGTAACATGATCGCGGTTGTGAAGAGCGCAGATCATATTTCAATGTGAAAAACCTGAATGTTTTGAAATGAAACTTTATATGATGGCTTAATTGTGCCTGCGGGCAGAACGCCCCAGCCATAGAATGGTCAGAAAAAGAACTTTTTCCTAGCGAAGTCATTTCGGTGCCGTATACACGATACTACCAAAATGAAGTAGAAATTTCTAAAAAAAAAAAAATTCTTTGAATGCAGTTGCTCTTTCTCGGAGAGAGAGAGAGAGAGAGAGAAGAGAGAGAGAGAGAGAGAGAGAGAGAGAAGAGTTGAACTTCTTAAAAATGAGGCAAGAGATAGAGAACTAAGTTATATCCAAAACGGATCGTTCTTCAACAAAAATAAAACCCTTTTGAAGAGGAGAAGAGAGGAGAGAGAGAGAGAGAGAGAGAGAGAGAGAGACTGTTTCCATAAAAAAAGAGATTTCTTTGTATACAATCGTTTTTTCTCGTAAAAGACAGAGAGAACTGGTATTTAAAAGTTATGTTTTTTTTTTTGCACAAAACCCCTCTTCTCCTAGTAACACAGAGAGAGAGAGAGAGAGAGAGAGAGAGAGAGAGAGAGAGAGAGAGAGAGAGAGAGAGAGTTGAACTTCCTAAAATGAGGCAGAGAGAGAGAGAACTAAGTTATATCCAAAACAGGATCGTTCTTCACATAAAATCCCTTTTGAGAGAGAGAGAGAGAGAGAGAGAGAGAGAGTCGGTTTCCATAAAAGAGAGCTTTCTTTGTATACAGTCGTTTTTTCTCGTAAAAGACAGAGAGAACTGGTATTTAAAAGTTATGTATTTTTTGTTTTTGGCACAAAACCCCTCTTTTCCTCTTCTCCTAGTAACAGAGAGAGAGAGAGAGAGAGAGAGAGAGAGAGAGAAGAGAGAGAGAGAGAGATACTTCCTCCCCTATTTGGAATATATATGAAAAAAAAAGAAAAAAAAGGAGGCGAGAACAGGTAAGACAAAGGCATCCTCGAACACAATACCCAGAATAAGCATTTTACCTTTATTGGCGATACAAAAGAGAGGGAGAGGGAGAGTGGAGGGGGGGGGGAGGAAGGTGAGGGGGAGGGAGGGGGTGAATAGCCGAAACACAAGGCCTTCTTCCTCATACGCGACCACTTTCATTTCCTTACGCAATTTCCTCGCGGGCAGCGTATTGACCCGGGTAAGGAGGTTTCCTATTTCTTCTTTTCAGTCAGTTTCCACAGGAGAAACATAATACATCCATTCACTGGAAAGGAAACACGAGTCACCTTTATCAATTGTTAATATTATTTCTGCCTTCACAAAACAGCAGGGACTCGTGGGTGGTTCGTATGAGTTGGGTTTCCAAACCCCTCGTGCACAATGATAGAATGCAGCCTTTCGTTTTTGAATGATTCTCAGTTGATTCATGGATTCGCATCGGGGTTTCTCTCGCTGAACACAATAACACAATACGAAGCTTCGTTTTGAAAAGATTCTCACTGCGATTCATGGATTGTTTTCGTGGTCATCTTTCCCATTATGTACAGTAACTTAAATGCAGTGATTCGTTTAATGAAAAATCAGTGATTCACGGATTAGATTACTGGTCTTAGCTCATAGAGCACAATTACTAAATGTGAGAATTTGTTTTGAGTTATTGTCATTCATAGATTTACTAAGTGGTTCCCTGCAAGATTTTCTCTGTTAATTCACAAGTCTAGAATGCAGAGATACTGTATTTAGAGTTCCTTTGTTTCAACTTTCATTGAATTGTGGTTCTTTGCCTCATATCGTTTTACAGAAATATTTTCCAAACAGTTATGACTGATTCGTATGAGAGCACATAAACTTATCCAGAGATTCATTTTTTAAAGAAAGTCTTAATGATATTTATTAAAAATAATCATCAAGATTTCAGTTTTAAGCACATATACCAAATGCATTCGAGTATTCGATCAGGAAAGAATTTCATTTGTGACGGATGAAAATGACTGAGATAAGGAGAGACATGAAAGTATTTAGTTTCATGTCTTGTTCGTGGAAAGTAAAAACGTAAGTTAAATATTTAAATGTCATAAACATGAATATATTAAAAGTATGGAAAACCCAAAAACTCGAAATCACAAGCTATAGTCACATTACGTAAGAGACCCTGGACATTATTTATGTTGTAATAAATGAAAAGTTGCTGCAATAAAACATTAATTATAATAATAATAATATTTTCTAAATGAGTACCAAAATGACAATCAGCAATCGTATGCTAACAAATGCCATTCGTCATGATCCTGCTGAATGTTATACATCATTACCGTTATGCTGGTACATACCATTAAGGAATTCATGGCAGCGACTGGTCCGTCATTTCCATTTACCGCGGATTGGGAAATGAGGGAGTCCATACCACCGCTCCGAGCGCGGAACCAAAATCATCATGCAAATGGAAATAACTGTTTCCTTAATATTTCCCCACAATGAATCTGCTGCATTACAGTCTTGTTCTCCACATGTGAGCTTAAACGTTACGCACCAAGACACATGGATGACGCGTGAAAAATCAATTATTTTCATTTTGGTTTATTGAACAGTGAAGAATATGCCGCATACAAATTTTTAACTCATTCATTTATTAGTTGACTTTGGGACTTGTGAAAAAAATTGCAAGCAGATTTTCTCTCTAAGGCAAGCTGTTGTAATTATAGCTACATCCTTGATTCTCCTTTCCTAAGATATCATAAAATCTAATGGTTAAATCTTAGAGCATCATGCTTCATTAATAATTAAAAAATCAAGTCATCTGCATTCTTATTTCGACATAACGTTTCTGAAATATTGAATAGTTTAACTTGTTAGTTCTTATTCGAGTTATTAATATGATGTTCTAATTTAGAGGTTATGGCCTTTTTTTATCCTTGCAAGATTTGGTATTAACTATTACATTACCTTTTTTGACTTGTATTCATTCCACATATTTCGCAATTCGTAATTAAAAGACGAAATCGTATTCTATGGTTTGTTATTAATTCTGCGTTTTCAATCATGTTTTTTACATGTAAAATTTTTGAACAGTTAATATTCTGTCCTTACACGTGCGATAATAGGTTGTTTGTATAAGTAAGAGCCCATGCTGGCATAAAGCCAGTTAACGTGAAGGCCAGTGACTGCAAGTACTTTCAAAGTTAATGGAAGACGTCCTTATTGAAATGATGCTTGTCTTTATTCGCTGCTTTTCTTATATAATATTTTTAGAATGACAATGCAAGTGTCCTTACTTTCCTTGGAAATCATTAAAAACTCACAAAAAATTATATATTTTTTTACAATGTAGTCCATTGACCTTCTATCCTCTGGTCCTTGCCCTTTCACCACACAAAAAAAAAAAAAAAAAAAAAAAAAAACGCTGGGAGTTCTAATTTGGAAGCCCTATTTTCCTCCCATTCGCAGGTTCCCTTGCCCCATTCCCTCCAATTAAAAGTCCTTCAATTTCCAGGTGTTTTCACCCGCCCTTACTGCCGCATTTCCCGGTCTGTCTTTTCTTTTGCTTTTCAGCATTTTGGATATCTATATGTGGAATGTCAGGCACTTGGACCAACATTCAGGAATTTGGATTTTAATGACCTGCTCTGCTGAGAGAGAGAGAGAGAGAGAGAGAGAGAAGAACGAGAGAGGGAGAGAAGAGAAGATCGGAGATGGAGCGATGAATCCGATGGAAGATAAGAGAGAAGAGAGGAGAGTTTTTTATATATGACCCATCGCAGAGAGTAAGAGCAGACATATCCCGAAAATTAAGCCTCCCTTAACATAACCTCTCAGTTCCTCGTTGAACGAGTGGTTAATGTGCTAGTCTACCTATTCGGTAGTCGCGAGTTCGATTGCCCACCCTACCAACGTGGAATCAGAGGAATGCATTTCTGGTGATTATAAATTCACTTCCCGGTATAATGTGGTTCGGATCCCAGAATAAGCAGTAGGTCCCGTTGCTAGGTAACCAATTGGTTCCTAGCCATGTAAAAATATCTGATCCTACGGACCAGCCCTAGGTGAGCTGTTAATCAGCTCAATGGTCTGGTTAAACTAAGATATACTTGAACTTAACATAACCTTACACTTAACATAACTACTATATTTCTTAGGAACTCGTCAACGCCCTTCCGTTTTCAATCGTGATATGATTGATATTCATTTTGGTGGAATATTCACTGCTCCAGAGTTTTTTTTTCCTATTTTTCTTGCCCAGCCAGCACAACCCACAACGGTAGATTAATCCCTGGAATCACACTCTCTAATGGGGTCAACAAATGTATACTGGAATCTCAGGGAATGCACCCAATTTTCTTAGGCGGTCTGGGGATCGAACTCTGGTCATTCACTTGTAATCTGTACAACGAGAGAGAGAGAGAGAGAGAGAGAGAGAGAGAGAGAGGATATTTCCCCAACCTTTGTATTCTTCTTATTATTCATCTGATTATACAGGGCATATATATATATATATATATATATATATATATATATCTATATATATATATATATATATATATATATATATAGATATATATATATATACTATATATATAAGCGAATCCCACAGGAAAAATGATAGTCAGAAATCCAAGCACTTTCGTCTTTACTCAGACATTGTCAAGGAGCTAATGAAGTACAATTGGAGAGAGGTCTCAGGTACAAAACAAGATCAAGAATACCAGATGGTTAATTGTCAAAAGGGTAAAAATTAAAAGAGATAATCCAGGATAATCGGATATCACACGGTCACAAACCTAAACAGATTTGACCATAACCGAAATTACAAAGTGCCTTTACAGTCCAAAAACATGTAAAAACTGAATATATTAATTTTGTTGCTTATATTTATCTACAACTTTTTTCATAATGAAACGCATCAAGTTTAAATAAACCAAGACTTACATTTAGAACATTTCTATTATTTGACTTGATGAAAACAAGATTCAATGATATTCCTTTAACTGTGTCATTACATGGGATTAAGGCTCTTGCTTGACTCCCAGTTAATAGGATGGTCTAAATCTCTCAAATGTACAAATAATGCATTCGATATTTGCCCAGTTCTCACAGAATATTGATGCTGTTTGAGACGTTGTAAAGAGATTTACCGGTCTGTCCGTGATAGACTTTATCACACTTTTTGCAAGGAATTTCATATATGCAACCTGGAAGATCTTTAGGAGAATTTTGATTACTAAACTCTTGATATTAACATTACTGAAAACAACATTTATGTTAAAAAGCTTTAAAATTCTAGGAATATCTAAAAACCTTTCATCATAGGGTAATTTTATTAGAATGTTATGCTTACTAACTTCAAGTTTGTCATTAGTTGAATAAAATGTTTTTCTAGCTCTTTTCCATGACGCATCTATAAAAGTCCTTGGGTATTTAAGTTTCAATGCAATATCATAAATAGTTTTAATTTCAGCATCAATAAACTGCGGGCTACAGACATGTAAAGCCCTTAGGAACATCCCAGAAAAAACAGAGAATTTAACATTTTGATGGTGATTTGAGTAGTAATGAACAAAAGAGGCAATGTTAGTTGATTTTCGAAAGACTGAAAAGGTGAAATTTCTATCATTTCTATGGACAGTTACATCAAGAAAATTCAAATTACAATTTCTTTCTTCCTCTACAGTAAATTTTATAGAAGGGACTAAATTATTGAGATTATTAAGGAATTCCTGGAGATTTTCTTGAACTGGCCAAATACAGAAGATATCATCCACATATCTAAACCAAATAACTTTTTGGGGCAAAATTCTTGGTAAACAAGTTTTGTCTCAAAAAAATTCCATGTAAATATTGCTAAGGACAGGAGATAAGGGATTACCCATAGCCATGCCAAACTTTTGTACAAAAAATTCCCCATTAAAACAAAATTTACTATCTTTGATACATAACCTTATGAAAATGAGGTTTGCTACACTTAAGGGAATGTCATGACGTTCTAATTCCTCCTCCAAATATTCAAGTAAGTCATCTACAGGCACTTTTGTAAATAAAGAGACAACATCAAAACTAACCATATTAAAATCAAAATTCAAATTTAAAACTATTCAATTTGTTTATAAAATCAACATTGTTTTTAACATTCGTGTTCAAAATGTTTCCTACCAAAGGAGTAAGAATTTTTACAAGCCATTTAGATAAATTACGTAACTGAGCCCACTGAACTAATGATTGGTCTGATAGGGTTATTGATTTTATGTCTTGACTAAACCATACATTAAGGTAGGGAGGCGTATTGCGGTGTAAATTGTTTAATTAAATGGTCCAAGCCTTTCAAAATGGATTTAATTTGTTATTAAAATGGGAGTTCACTGTCTGTGTAGGGTCAGACCTCAGTTTCGTATAAGTATCAGTATTATTTAGCAATGTCATTATTTTACTTATATAGTCACTTTTATTCATTATTACCACTGCATTAGATTTATCTGCTTTTGTCACTTTCACTGTTTCGTCTTCTTTAATTTTCTTAAAAGCCTGGAGAAATCTCACGGGTACATTAGGGGGAGAAGGTTTACTAATAGCACCATACACAATACCTTTACAAATATTGATATCATCAGGGCATAGGTTTTGATTAAATTTTTCTAAATAAAAGGATTTTGAGATGTCGACACAGTCCAGGTTACCATTAAATACACCAAAGCTTAACCCATATCCCAAAAGCCACTGTCGTAGCACTATCCACTGGTTTGTCTGATAAATTAATCATGAAGTCCACGTTGGCATGCTTAGTCCGGTCGCTTTCAGCAATAAGATTCTTCAGCTTGACTTGAAGCTTCCTTTCAAGACGGTTGCAGCACTTTCTCAATTTTCCGTAGCAATAATCCAGCATCCTATTCTGACTATCATTTTCCTGTGGGATTCGCTTATTTATGAAGTCACGTGCATCTACTGTGATTTTTTAAGCATATATATATATATATATATATATATATATATATATATATATATATATATATATATACACACACACACACCAACACACATATATATATATATATATATATATATATATATATATATATATATACATGTATAACTGAATCACGAAAGTTAGAAACGTGATGAATCCATAAATAAAAATATAAACCACGAGGGAAAATAAACAACGGAGTATCCGCCAGATCTTTCGACGTTCAAACGAACTCCTTTACTAAGCAAAGGACGTTTGAACGTCGAAAGATCTGGCGGATACTCCGTTGTTTATTTTCCCTCGTGGCTTATATCTTTATATATAAATAAACTACTACACACACACACACACACACACACACACACACACATACATATATATATATATATATATATATATATATATATATATATATATATATATATATAGATAGATAGATAGATAGATAGATGATAGATGCAGTAAACACTTTCGTATATGAACGAAATTTCTATTTAAACTTAGTCGACAGGTTTTCTGATTCCTTCGTTAGTGTGAATTTTAGGTTTCTGCTGCTTGCTTCTTGACGAAGAAAAGCTGAGAATTTTCTATGAATATTTTCATTTTGAGGCTGACTTCTGCATTGGTATGTTATGGTTATGAAACGGAAATAATGACGAAGTGAAAATCTACCAGTTTTCATGACACACTTACGCACATACTTTAATTGAAAAATTCTTTAATCTGCAAAGTACTTCTCGGGCTAAACTGTGGCCAATAGTTAAATGTGATTTTTAAGAGACAGTACAATGACACAAGTTCTGTATGATTCATCAGTGAATAGTCACATTCCCAGGAAGATGCATACAGTGAACTGCAATTCTCATTTTGTTAGGCTCTCCATTAATACAAGAGTGCAGTGCAACTTTCCTCTCTCTCTCTCTCTCTCTCTCTCCGCATTTGGAAACAATGTCTTACTTCATTGCAAAGACGAACACTGTCCAGCTGGAAGGCATATGAATGGCGCTGCAACTTCTAACTTGAATAGCATAGGAACTACACGCGGTAGTTGGGTTAATAACGGACATTTACCAAATTCAAAGTAATTTGTAGCTTTCCTAGTACACGGACCTACGCTTACTTCATCATGTAAGCGTAGGTTCATATTCGGGTCGGAGCTAATAGAAGTTTTCTGATTTACAGGTATGGGTGTTGTAATATTATTGTTTTTAGCAACTTTTTATTATCATTATTATTATTATTTATTATTATTTATTATTATTATTATTAGTATTATTATGATTATTATTATTATTATTATTATTATTATTATTATTATTATTATTATTATTATTATTATTATTATTATTATTGTGAAGAGAATCTTTCCTGTGACGCAAGTAATTGTGGGAATATTTTAAGTTTAGATATACAAATTGTACCAATCCGTAAAGTGAAATTCCAAAATTAAATGTCGTCTCTCCTTCTACCGGAAATTGATCTCGTGTGGATGTCTGCTTCTATCTGAGTTTCTGTTTCCTAATATTAGCACTTATGACTTCGACCATCGACAGATGGTCTCTTGTTTGTCTCTTTTTCTTAAGCTGCATATTAATAAGAGATATTTCATATTCACAATTGATTCCTAATCCACTTTTCCTGCCGAGAGCAACCAGATTTGCACCAATATGCAGTAAATATGCCTCCCTGTCGAACTCTCAGTTCCACCGCTGAACTGTTGGAACAGCCTCCCTCTCTGAGGATGTTTGAATAATAATAATTCTCAATCTCTCTCTCTCATATATATGAATATGTATATGTATGTATGTATATATATGAATGAATGTATGTATATATATATATATATATATATATTATATATATATATATATATATATATATATATATATATATATATATAATGTGTGTGTGAAACAAATGACCACATGAGGAGGTGTTTCACAGAAATAAATTTCTCACTCGTCTCAGGATCAAGCCCCGGTCTCTCAAATGAAAGTCCAAGGCGCTAACAATTAACCCACACAGGTTTTAAAAGAAGTTGGAACCTAAGAACTTCTGTATCTGAGGTTTTTTCCGGGCAGGCTGCTGCCCAATATACCAGCGAATTTTACCCAATTCTCCGACCCACCGGTGAGTCAACTGATAGTATGACACTTGAATACCCCTTCAGCGTGTTTCACAGAGATAAATTTCTACCAATTCATCCTCACAAGTAATAAAAGAACTTGGAACCTAATTGTACCCGAGGCCTAACATACCAGCGAACTGACTCACTGGTCAAAGGGTCGGGAAGTTGGGTCAAAGTCTAAGATAAGTTAGGCGGCAGCCTGCCTGGAGAAAACCTCAGGTGAAGAAGTACTTAGGATCCAACTTTTATGATTCGTGTGGGTCAATTGGTAGCGCCCTGGCCTTTCATTTGAGAGACCGGGGTTCGATTCCGATGTGAGTCAGAAATTTATGTTTGTGCGTGTCTTTGGTGTGTTGTCCTTTAGGCATAAAAGGCTGAGCCATACACGAGTATTGCTTTGAGCAAGCGCAAGTCTTTCAGAGATACTAAAGCGAGTGAAAATATGGGTTATTGGCAACAATAGGGAATAAAGAAACCCGACGCCGGCCGAGAGTTGCATCCAAAAGAAAAATGAGAAGAATCAGAAAACCTAATACTACAATAACATTCGCTTCAAGTCGCCCATGGAAAGCGTGGCCCCTTTACCGGCCGGCACCGACCAGTGCCAGGGATGAAATAAAATCTTCCAAAAATACTGTTCCTCTTTGCAAGCAGTCTACAACCGGCCATATTTCTTTGCATTCAATCTCCGCCTTAAATAGACTGGACTTCAATGCAGACGGGCTCAATTTCACAAGAATCGCACTCAAAGATGAATTGCCTTTTATGGAGGGAATGGGTCTCTCTCTCTCTCTCTCTCTCTCTCTCTCTCTCTCTCTCTCTCTCTCTCTCTCTCTCTCTCTCTCTCTCTCTCTCTTGCCTTTCCTCTTTCACCGGTGTCGCCGCTGTCCTGGAAACTGCAGGTTTATGCCCCTTCTCCAGCTGTTTAATCGGATGCCAGATGAGATTTTATCTTTTTCTCTCGCTCTCTCTTTCTTACCTTCTCTCTCAATATATATTTCGATTTCATACGCACGCGCGCACACTGTATATATATATATATATATATATATATTATATATATATATATATATATATATATATATATATATAATGTGTGTGTATATATATATATATATATAATATATATATATATATATATATATATATATATATATATATATATATATAAAGGTTTTTTCCACGAAGGAAAATTGAAAAGCGAGATAGCCAAGAACAATTATGCCTTAGTAAAGGGTCGTGCTAGACCGAAAGTTCTTGGCTATCTCGCTTTTCAGTTTTCCTTCGTGGCAAAAACCTTTATTTATACATAGCATCACGTTTTATATACTTCGTGATCAAGTTATCATATATATATATATATATATATATATATATATATATATATATATATATATATATATATATATATATATATATAAAGTTGTGTGATGCATGTATGTATTGTAAATTCTGTGTATAGTTAATAATATAATAATATAGAAACAACGACCCATACTAAACCACAGACGATAAACGGGAGAACAGTTAATAAATGATAATAATATATTAAGCTACTGGAACTGCGACTATGAAAGATTCTATAGCCGCATTAAAAGTTGAATCAACATCAAAATTCCCGACTCAAGTTTTATTTTTTTTATTTGGCCCAAATTTCCCCACTTACAACTGGAAGGCAGTACACCTTATTTTAACTAATCTCTTCTGGTGTTGAAGTTGTGTAAAGGGTTTAACGAACTGCTGATAAGCCTTATATATATATATTATTCTTATTAATATATTATATATATATCGTATCTATATATATATAATATATATATATTAATTAGTGTATGGAATTAATAGTTTAGTATTATTTATCTATATTATGTATATGTGTGTATATATATACATATATATATATATGCTAATGGTTGGAGTTTCTGCATTGGGGGTTCATGAATGTGGCAGTAACCTATATGTTTTCTATAGCGCCAAATCATTAGGGGAAATGACTTCCCTCTCAGAAATAAATAGATATAAGGTATATCGATACTTATTAGTTTTCTCCTCTGTGATTGAAGGTTGTCAGTGAACATTTAATGCTCACGATAATATGACAAATGAGTGAGACACGAATGCGACCATTAGACAGCTTTGCTTTCAGGCTGATTATCTATAAAGACGTATGTACTAATGGCAGTACTAAAATGATATAAATAATAATCGAAAATAAAAGAGAAAAAAAAAAGAGTAAAAAGAAGACGGGCTTCTTTCCTGGAACACTGCAATGAGCCAAAGAAAACATCAAAGCGTTTATCGGGCAACGAAATACAAAGTCAAACAAATACCGCAATTGGTCTTGGGAGTTTACAGAATGCTTTCTCATTTCGGGGCGTAAAACTCTTATTGCATATTTTTTTCTTCTTCCTCAACTTCAACGTTAAAATTGCATTAATGACTTTGCTCCCTCTCCCTTTTGGGAAATGCACTGACAGTAACCTTCAAAGTTGTTATTTAATTAACCTTTATCAAATCAATCACTTGCTTCCCACACACGGCTTGCTACGCGTAAAACTTAAATGGAGTTATGAATAACAGGTCTTGGGAAAATCTGAATGGTTCTAGATGCTCTTACATTAATGAATTTTTTTATTCTATTTTGAAACGAGTCTTCAATTCAACAATTCACGAACGGTCTCGGTTTGTTTTGTGTCCAGTGAATCATTGTCTGGATGAAGGACTCCTTATGACAGTAAACAACGGAAAACAGAAATACTCTTACAGTCTACTTCAAATTACTGCTTAAGCTGCCTATGCAACCCAAAATTCCCGTCCTTAAGACTGTTAAGGAGTCCTCTTTAGCAGAAAGTTAAGGGCATTCACTCTAATAAAAGCGATAAGGGCAATCTACCTCAAAGTGAAGTAATATTAAGAACTATAGCTCTGGTAGGACTGTAATCAGGCGTTCATTAGCATAAGTGCGAATGACACTGGCACTTGCAAAGCTGTTAAATAAATATACTCCGGTAAAAATTGTGACACTTAGTATTCACTGCGGCAATAGGCATTAAGAACATCCTTTAAAGCAAAAGAGTCATGGGATTGTCATGTTCATCCGTCAGTTATTATGGAATGGGAGTATTATAGCAAAGGAAACGAAAAGAAAAATAAAAGCAAAAACGATATCAGATAATGAAGAGTTGCTTACCTGTCCTCATCAGAAGTGGCCCGTTGGTGGTCAGTTTTCCCAACAAGATACCTGTTACTGCCTTCTTTCCAAGCGGCTAGGCACATGAACTCCTCAACTGCAGAGAAGACAGAGAAATGGAAGATCGTTGGCATCAATATAATACTTAAAAGCGATAAGTTTTATTTTATATGATTGTTATAATTGACATGTGAAAATATGTGTGAATGATGTAGAAGAAAGAGCAGCAACATACAGGTACTTCTGCACCCTGGACATCCAAATACATTGGGTACCTCAGCAAATCATTTTTTTGAAGAAAAAAAAAAATCACTGGTACTCAGACTACCTTGATACCCATGTATACCCCCCACGTGAAGCAATTTGGCTGACTGAACAAATAGCTAACTGATATCCTCGTTCCCCCAATATCCAAACACTGGTACCTGAACGAATAATTTGGAAGAAAGGATAACTTACTGGTACTCTCGGTTCCCTGGATGTCAGGACACGCCTGGTACCTGAAGAGCATTCTCCAATCCTCGGTGCAAGAGTCCACGGTACTCAGAGGATAAGTGCACTCTGCCTGGCCCCGGTTGTAGGTGAAGGTGTACGTGTGAGGGAAAGGACAAGGGACTGGAGCGGCCCCCAGGCGGAACATGGAGTGCAGCTGGGCGTCTCCCGTCAGGAGAGAACAGACGTACTCCAGCGACCTCGTACCGTCGCAGAAAGCTGTGAGGAGAGAAGGTAAGCATGAATTACATTGTTATCTACCAGCGGTTAGCATTGTGGTAATTTTTACAATGTCCTATAAGAGAGGAGAAAGGTAAATAATTCAGTGCTCGAGAGATCGATGTTGTGGTAAATTACACTATGTGCATACCATTAGACAAGAGAAGATGGATACGGAGGTGAATACTTATGTCCCGAATGAATAAATCTGTGGTAATTTTCCACGTATTCTTACTACTAAAAAAGTGAAAGGCGAATAATTAGGCCTTGGAGTGCTTAATATAGCGGTAATTTTCAACCGGTTTATTTTATAAGGTAAGAGAAATGTGAATATTCAAATCCTTAAGTGGATAATACTATTGGAATTTTCACTTTGTCTACATCATACGAGAAGAGAAACACGAATAAAACGATCTCTGTCTGGTTAAATTTATGGCAATTTACACTAAATTTTTATTCCGGATGGATTTATGAAGACATTGTATTAACACATCAATTACGCCCAATGAAAGACTGAACGGGTCAATGAATCAATGGTTTATTACACTGTCACTGAAACAAATTTGGGAACGAATGAGTTGCTGCATTATCCTGTCCATCACGAATGAATGAAGGATGCATGTTTTCGCAACATACGAATGAATGAAAGGACAAAGGTTCAGCGGGAAAAGCCACAAAAAGACTTCCATAATTACAAAGAAAAAAGACGTTCACACCACTTTCTCTCGCCTGATATCCCACGGGATGCATAGCCTTAGTTCAGCCAGATAAAATATCTGTTAGTCTTGTTTTTCATGTTAGATAAATGCAAATACTACTTCCATGATCATAGCCTGTTGTGAAGGTTTCCTTTGGTTTCCCTGCAGCCCTTTTCTCTTGTAGGGTGTGCAAGTGGGTACGCCCTGCACTATAAAAGGACATACTTTGTGAAAACACGTCCCTTGACGGTACCAAGTTATCAACCTTGTGATCTCTCTCTTTTATTCTCTAAGACAGGCTATACTTGTCAAGAAAGCGTCGATAGGCTTGTAGCTGTGAGTTGTTTCAATGACAAGTTCCTCGCGAGTCTTTCAGGCATACGTTTAGATTCTTGGGCATGGAGTTTCTCTTAATATCTTCTAGAAGAATGGCAACCGCTTACCATCACCCTTATGGCAGTCCTAAGTATGTCGCGATTCCTTGTAATACCACCTTTAATTTTTTTTAGACGTTGCTCTTAAAGGCCATGATCTTTGAATTCAAGGAGGAATTACTGTACAATGACTTATGCTCATAAATCAGTTTAATGATCTCTCACAAGCAGTTCGCCTATTTTTATTTCTTGACGAGGAGGATTTATGGGCGAGATCATTTATAATATCAAAGCATACGTTGAATTCGCGGGGCAATTTCTTACACAGGAAGTCAGGCATGCCGAATTTCAATTAAATACAGCCATGAAATGGGGAATTTCAGTAAACAACAATAATTTTCACCTTTAGAAGGTCGTTAAAAATTTCAGCTTAATATTTAATTTCAACGCTGAGATTCAAGAGCATATATACCCACATAGGCGTGTCAATGTCTGTCCTTACGGGCAATTTCATCCAAGGGGATTAGCCGATGCCAACAACCACCCGGTCACCACCAGCACTCACCCTCTGTTTCAAATTCCTGCATTTGGATTTCCTGCTCCGTTGAACCGTAAACCATAGCAATGGCATCACGAATTACGAAAAAAAATAAAAGGAAAATGGTTCTATTAAAAATAAACGGTAACTTCCTTTATTTCATAAAAGATTATAAATATATAAATATATATATAGCTTTATATATATATATATATATATATATATATATATATATATATATATATATATATATATATATATATATACATATAGCTTGCATTTAGTTTAAGATGGAAAATCTACTCATGATTTATTCCTGATATTATCTATGTTTGCATTCATATTAATTTTAGTTAACTATACGTAATTAATTTGTGATATACCGTTGTCGGTTCTCATAACGACTGTGTCAAGAAATGAATTCAGCTACAGTCGTTTTAGAAGTTCATCAATGCATGACAGATTGTTAGTTGAAGGTTGCCTCATTAGTTCTTTTAATAACATGAATATGAGCGATGGTCTTTTTAAGATGGACGAATTGTAAATAAGTTTTATTCTTGATGATTTAAAAGTTAAACAAATTGTTCGATATTTTCAAACAAATAGTTTTGAACTGATTTAAGTAACTACATATTTCCGCTAAGTATGTCTTTTGTTTTGAACAATGTTTATTTGCATACTTAAGTAGGTTCTTGACTTGTTTTATTATTTGTGGCCTCATGTTGCTTTCTTGTATAAGTTGTTCTCTTAAAATTGTTCAGTACCCTGAAGATGACTTTGGTTTGGGAATAAAAGTTTGAAAATCTTGGTACCTCCTTCTTTCATTTTCACGTGAGGATCTTTATATACTTCACCCAGGGGACCATTGTGGATTGCAAGATATATATATATTAATATATATATATATATATATATTATATATATATATATATAGTATATATATATATATATGTATGTATGCATATGTGTGTGCGTGTGTATATATAATCACAAATTAATTATATAATAGTTGCTTTGCTAACTAGCAATAATTTGGATGTAAACAGACTTAACAATATCAGGAATTAATGGAGCAGTAAATTTTCCATTTTAAACTAAATGCAGGGTATTGGAAGCTTCCACTGTATTTAACCTTCAAAGAATCTATTCTCCCAATAGCAAGAGAGAGGAGGAGCGAGGGAAGATGAAAAAGGAGAGGAGAGAAAGAGAGAGGAAGAGAAGAGAAGATTTTTTCCCCATAAAAAAAATTCTACCCAAATTAAGAATTTGCATACAACCCTCCGGGTGGCACCCCAGAAGCCCACCTTGATCCCACCACACCCCCATATATCTATCCGCCAGGAAGGAGTTATTTCCCCCCTAAATCTAATATTGGTAAAGAGGCAGCAAATAAAGCATAGGATGTTTTCCCCAACTTTCTTCCCATTCGGTTCGATAATGTTTACTTGCTTTTATTAGGAAGCCCCGCTCAGCCTCTCAAAAGTTATAATTAGTTTGTTTAGAGGAGAAGCACAGAAGACGCCCTTCCTTTTGTTGCACTCCCCCTCCCCCCCCCTCCCCCCCACCCCTTTCCTTCCTTTCCCTCCCCACGACTTTACAACGCTACTAAAAATGTCCTCTCTCTCTCTCTCTCTCTCTCTCTCTCATCTCTCCTCTCTCTCTTCTCTCCACCTCTGTCGCACATGTAACAGTTGTGAAATTTGAAAATTAATTTCTCTCTCTCTCTCTCTCTCTCTCTCTCTCTCTCTCTCTCTGAGATGTTATGTATATTCATATACTATATATATATATATATATATATATATATATATATATATATATATATATATATATACATATATATATATATATATATATATATATATATATATATATATATATATATATATTTAGTAATATATTATATATATATATATATATATATATATCTATATATATATATATATATATATATATATATATTATATATATATATATATAAATCATCTCATTTATTTGGCGAAAATGTGATTGTTTC
Organism: Macrobrachium nipponense; assembly: GCF_015104395.2. Taxonomy (NCBI): domain Eukaryota; kingdom Metazoa; phylum Arthropoda; class Malacostraca; order Decapoda; family Palaemonidae; genus Macrobrachium; species Macrobrachium nipponense. Next base: position 35,273,156 of record NC_087204.1, read on the forward strand.
TGTTCAGTACACAAAGCCGAATTCTAAATCCCGCAAATGAACAAAGCGGATACAATTGCACCTACGTCATTCGTCCTGAGTCCAGGAAAGACGTCTATTCCAAAATCGTAGCATTTTAAAATGGTAGGAAACCAGTTTCCCCAAAAAAGGGGAAATGATACGGGCCTTGCAGTTTTCAATATACCGTGCGCGTTGAAGCAGTCATTGTGAAAGACCGATTTGTGAAGAAATTCCCCGAATCAATTTATTTCCATTGCATTGGATTTTTCCTCCTAACCAAATTTAACTGTGCATGACCACACACGCGCACATTCGATCTTGTGTCCTTGAGCGTATACAGTGACGTCAGAAGAAATCGTACGGAAAACATGGATTTGCTCCACTGAATGATTAGGAAAAATTAAAACATTAACTCAAAAACTGTATGGCAAACAAAAAAAAGGCAATAAAAAGATTAATGTTCCTTCATAACAGATCAAACTTCTTCAACGTGTTTGGGCTCTATGTATGAACATCTCCATATAACTCAATAGTTCTTCTAATCATAAATAACAGTAATCAGTCCACGAGTAAAGGCGCCAAGTAGTATTACGCTGGATGAAACAAACATTAATCTCTCGAATATTCAGATGATACAAATATCTTGAATTGCTGAATGACACCTAAATCCGTTGAACATAATCTCCTCAGTACCTAGAGGATTTACAAGCTAACCGCCTAAATAAATGAGGGACAAAACTTAATATCCTGATTGGCTAAAGGACAAAAATTTATCCGTTGATTAACTGGATACCATAATCTTCTGAATAGTGTGGTGACAGAATCTCCATCTCCTAAACTACACATATTTTAATTTCAGTCATCTTTGGATGACTTGATAGTTTCTTGATACTTTGGAGAGTGCACAGATTTAATCTTCTGAAGAACTGGAAAGCTTGTCTTTGTCTCTGATATGTTTGCAATATTTCAATGAGTCAATGTTAGGTAAAGCATACAGTCCCATTAATAGCTCTAATGAACATAGTTTACTGGGCAAATCTATTTATACAGGCTAAATAAAACAAAGAAAAATTTCATAGCCATATATATTATATATATATATATATATATATATATATATATATATATATATATATATATATATATATATATATATATAAAGGGCTCCCGGAACCTGTGAACTGAACAACGATCTTGATAATAATCTGTTAGAGAGATAAAATGAACAATTTCTGCTCCAAGATGTGTAAGCTTTATTCAAGGGAAATGAATAAGAAAGAGACAGAGCGCTTTATACTGAAGTTAGAACAAAGCAATAATTACTGCTGATAACGTCAGGGACAACAAATATGTAATTACCTGTATAGTTTATAGGTACAAACACTAATGATATACTTGAAGACAAAAGACTAATATGAAGCAGACACTAGCATGAAACTGTGAGGAAGATGAAACTGCCCTGATTAAATGGAACAATTGATGCCCAATGCCCCTGTTTCTTGGAAAGTTGTATAACTAAAATGAAAACTTTTCATCACGATTAACCGAACAGTGCCCCCCACCTGAATCTGCTGTTATTTAACAAGAGCAATGGGTGTCACAAATAGGTATCCTTTGAATACAACTATGTAATATGTCGTTTGGGTTAAAGGAAAACAGTCACTAACTTAGGAAACGATCAATTTCATGGGAATAAAAAGTAGATAGTGGAGAAAATTCATATAGTACAAAGGAATAAAAAAAAGTAGCCTATACATTTCGGGGAGAGAGAGAGAGAGAGGTGAGACGAGGAAAGGAGAGGGAGAGACGGAGGAGGAGCGAAGAAGAGAGGAGAGAGAGAATTAAAAGTAGATAGTGGAGAAAATTCATGTAGTACAATGGAATAATAAAAACGTAGCCTATATACATTTTGGAAAGAGAGAGAGAGAGAGAGAGAGAGAGAGAGAGAGAGAGAGAGAGAGAGAGAGAGAGAGAGAGAGAGAGAGAGAGAGAGAGAGAGAGAGAGAGAGAGAAAAGAACGTCTATTACCAGAATTATGGCCCAGAACCCTGAACACCAAATCTTGCCTGTAAAATTTCCATTTCATGGAAAAAGTATTAACGTAACAGTACACTGAAAATGATGGTTATGATTATAACTATGATACATAATTTAGAATCATACTTACTTTCCTTATACTGTAAGACATTCATATGTTTCTCGTGTATGACTAGACACCTGAAGCACTGATGGAATCTGAAAGAAGAAGAAAAAAAGAGATTAGTCAGTGCACTGCAACAACTACTACTTGCGGCATACAGAAGTTTAGAATGTATTATTTTGTTGTAAGTGCATTTCTTTTAGCAGACCAGCCGTCGATAACCTTTATATGCCCAGAACACACATACATACATATATATATATATATATATATATATATATATATATATATATATATATATATATATATATATATTATATATATATATATATACACACATACACTATATATATATATATATATATATATAATATATTATTTAGGAAACAAATAATAATCCATAATAAGGCATTCACTTATGATGGGAGTATCTTTCAACTAAGGAAATTATATTCAAATGCAGCTACCACGACCAGGGTCACAGTCAAGTTAACTTACTCACCCAGCAAGGTAAGTGCAACTGGAGTCAAGGTCTTGGGTGCAAAACTATCATATATAGTTCCCTTGGTGTAAGTTGTTTTTTTTTTTCTCAAGGTATAGTGATTTCGATAGCAATGGATTATATATATATATATTATATATATATATATATATATATATATCTTATATATATAATATATATATATAGATACATATATATTTTATATTATATATTATAATTATATATATATATAATATTATAATATATATTATTTAAGTCTAAATCTAATATTATAATAATAATTTTATTTTTATATTATTATTATATCTTATATATAATATATTATATATATTATATATTAATTTATTATATATTATATAAATAATAATTATATTCCTATTATAAATATTATAATATTAATATATTCTAATAATTAATATATTTTATATCTAAATATAATTAATTTATTTTAATAACTAAATAATTTAATTATATTTATATATATTTTTATATATACTAGGCTATATAATATATATCTTTATATACTATATAAAATAAAATTATTTATATTAAATTATTAATATATAAATAAATTATCATTATTATATATATATACATTACATATTATATAATTAGATATAAATCTCATGAATAAGATATTTTATACACTTTATATAAATATTATTAATAATATTATATTAAATATATTATATATTATATTCTATCTATATATATATAAATCTATATCTATTATATTATTTAATAATATATCAAGCATTAAGTCCCCAACCAAACAGGCAACGTGACCCCCAAATAAACATGTAAACGTAAAATAAAGCCACAAATAGGGAAAAGGTGAAGGAGAATCAAAGAAAACCCAGGTTAAAACCAAGCGCTTTTTCGGTGGGTAAAATTGCGGGGTAACACCTTCCCTTCCGGGGTACCCCCGAAGAAAGGTGTAACGCCAAAATACCACGAAAGCGCTTGGTACCTGGTCTTTGATTCTTCACCTTTCATGTGGCTTATTTACGTATATATATATATATATATATATATATATATATTATATTATATCATATATATATTTAGGATATATATATATAGTATATATAATATATATATATATATATATATATATATATGTGTGTGTGTGTGTGTGTGTGTGTGTGTGTGTGTGTCGTGCGTGTGTACGCTTCGTGTGTGCGCTCGCGCGCGCGCGTATTTGTAGTTCGTGTGAGCAGAGAGAGAGAGAGAGAGAGAGAGACGGTGGTTGAGGCCAAACTTTAATTAGAAATACTCATCAACTGCCTAGGCTAATTCCTTAGTGGGTTCAAGCTTGGTCGAGAGACAACACAATAGCTTGATTGGCTCTTGTAGCTCTCCCACTCGATACCAAAATATTTGGCGTCCAAACAAACCATTCACTTAACAAGAAGATGGGTTCATGATTTTCCCGGAACGGAACGGAACGGAACGAGCAACGCATCTTGCTCATCATCGGCATCAGAATAATCTATGAATGATGGCATGTATCATGGGGTCTTCCAAAATACTTTTTTATTTCTTCTTTCCTTATCGATTTTTTAAAAATATTTATGATTTTTAAAAAGTTTACAGCGAGTATCTTGGATGATTGGTTTATGATGGGGTGTAGTTTGAGTGTTTATAGTGTGTATATTTTTCAAATTATAGGAAAAATAAATAATCTCTTCACTTACAGCAAATGTCTTTCGTAGACTATTATTGATGGTTTTGTAGTTTTAATTTTTATGATGTTTTTATGAATGAACTATAAACGATCTTTCTGTCAGCTTATAGTTTATAACGTTGATTCATTTATCAATATAGATGTAAAGGATGAATCAGTGTGTAATTTTCCTTAATATAGTCCTTACTAGTATTTTGTTTACATTAAATATTACATGTTACGCTCATTGATATTTGCCGCAGTATAGTTTATTCATAATTAAAACTTATCCTCAATAGCAAATATTAAACACATAATTTGCTCTTTCGAGAAAAGAATGAGAGGAAATGGTAAAATAAAATAATTCGATAATGTAAAGGCATTATATCAAAGAAATTATTATAGGATCTATCTATCTACCTATAAAAATAAAAGTTAATGTTTTTATATTGTTTGGATGCTATAGATATCGAACCGCTTGACAGACCTGGACAAAATTTGCACACGGCCTCTGTGCCACCCCAGAAAGGTTTATTAACTCTAAACCAAAGCCCTACCCTGTGAAAAACATACAAACACAGCCAAAAACAAATTAAATATTCGTCTTTAGTCCACCTTTTCTTCAACATTATGAGAGTCACGGTGGAAAGCTCCAGGTTTTCTTCCTGGACTCGTGATCAGTTGGAACATCAAAGCCTTGAGAAAATAAATTGAGAAACTTCCTTATTTAACTATATTAGGCGTCAGTAATACTGTAAATGGTATTTCTACAGAAGCACTCCGCACGGACTGCAAGGAACGTAATAAATATTACTTAAAATTCTTGTTCAGTAAGTAAAACTGCATAGAAAAACCGCAGCTGCCATAGTCTAGGCCGCCGCGGATAGGTACCCTAGATCTACCCGGATAGAGTTCAAAGGTAAATTATAGTCGTCCGAATAAATATTACTTAAAATTCTTGTTCAGTAGGTAAAACTGCATAGAAAAACAGCAACTGCCATAGTCTGGGCCGCCGCGGATAGGTACCCTAGATCTACCCATCACTTATATTTGGTCATTTGCAAAGGACTGCATGCAACGTCAACATATGCAATTTCATTAGTTTTATGGTTTTATACAACATAGAAGCGTTTAGGTAAGGGCCTACGACCCTTGGCCAGAACTCTAGCTTATGGATTACTAGTTAAAATTCGGGCATTTTCTTAGGCCAATTGTAGCTAGGGCTACAGGATTGCATGCAGCATTTATATTTGTTATTTTAATAAGGATTTTTCTTTTACTCTCCAAACTAGAGTAGGTAGGCTGTCATAAACCTTAGGCTACCAAACTAGGTTAGATAAGTATGAGGATGATCATATTAAATGCAATTTTCATATTCAATTGAATAGAATTACAACCAATATCTGTACGTGAAAGCACCAAATCTTAAAAGTTAAATGTTTAGGTATTTAGTTATCTTCATGGTCTTACACGACATAGAAGAGTTTCTGTAAGAGCCTAGAATATTAGGCCTGCACCCTAACTAAGGGGTAAGTTCAAATGTGGCCAGTAACATAAAATATTTTATCTGTTTTTGTTATGGAACTTACCCAGTAAATATACATATAGCAAAGAGCTTTCTACCTAGAAAGTTCTTAGCTATATAATTACTGGGTAAGTATATACAAAACTTTTATATCATTTTTGTGTATGGAACTTACCCAGTAATTATATAGCTAAGAGCTCTCTACCTACAAAGCTCTTAGCTATGTAATTATAGGGTAAGTAAATAAAACCTTATTTTATTATAAAGATATCTTATTTGAAGGCATAAAATTTCAGATGAAGTTAAAAGTAAACACTTAAAATAAGCCCTCTTGGGCCCTTGTCTATAGGTTTAGGGGTGACTCCAGGGCCTCTTAAATTAGTTAATTATGGCTATTTTCTTAGGCCACATGCATATTCAGTTGCATAGGATTGCATACAATGTCAGTATATGCAATTTCAGCTGTTATTTTCATGGTTTTGCACAAAATAGAGTTTACATGAGACCCTGTGGCCCCAGGCCAGCAGCCTAGCTTAGAGGTTAGATCAACTGTGACCATTTTCTTAGGCCACTTGCATATTCAGTTATATAGGCTTCCATACAATGCTTATATGTATATGCACTTTCAGTAGTTATTTTCATGGGTTTACAAGAAGTAGAAGAGTTTAGGTAAAAACCTACGACCCAAGGCAAGCACCCTTAGTACAGGGTTGGGTTCAAATACTGCAGTTTTCATATGCCGGTTTAATATTCAATAGTATGGGGTTGAATGAAACATTAAATTTGTGATTTTATGAAGGATCTTTTTATTCTTACCATCAAAATAAAGATAAAAACTTGAAATTTTTATTATGCTTTTCTTTCAGAAACTATGCCACCAAAGAAATCGCCTACCCTTGGGAGAAAACTACAGGAGCCAAAAGGCACATGGCATACAGGGTGGCGAAACGTCTCGTCAGAGGAAGGCCAAACTGGAAGACCATAGGACAAGAGCTGCTGCATCCAGGAAAGAGCAGTACCAGAACAGAGGGAGACCAAACTGGTAGATATGAGGGCAAGAGTAGCTGCACCCAGAGCAGCAGAAGAACTTGAACAGAGGGAGGTCTGGCTTTGACAGTTGAGGGCACAAAGTACTTAGGAATTTGGCAGGTTTGAAAAAATCTGCATTTGCATACAGGTTGGATGTTAGCTAACATGAGCACTCTCCTGGAAAAGGTTAATGTAGTGTGTCAGGTCTGCAATGCAATAAAATGTTAAGAAGAGGCTCCAGGACTTTGCTTATACAATGAATGGAAAGGTGTCTCTTCCACCGTTGGTCTGTTCGGCCAATCTACTTCAATCACTCGTGTCAGGGGATGCGCCCACTTCTCGGCATTTCCTCGAAAACATCCGAAAGTGGTGATGCAACTGCAGAGGCCGAAGTGAGACAGAGCAACATACCGGACCTTAAGGAGGGCATCATTCTAGAACTCCAGGGGTTACTTCACAGGGATCACACTTACTTCGCCATCTTCAAAAGAACTTTGGAGCTAATGCCCACAGTGGATCACAAGATTGGGATCAGGTAGGGCAAGAAGGCTGAGGGTGAGCATGAAAGATGCTTCAATATCCCTGCCTTCAACGAAATGGCTGTGGTGAGGGTCAGCAATGACTACGACCCCTGTGGCATCGTCCTTCACAGAATCAGACAGTTCAGAGGGTGGCCTACACCCAAATGTTATATGATTCCCTGCAATATCCTCTGATCTGGCAAGGTGAAGATGGCTACCACTACAACATTCCTCACACCAATCTGGAAGCTGGTGGAGGAAAGGAAGTGTTGTCACAAGATTACTACCCCTACAGAATCATGTTGTGAGCCAGGGAAGAGAACAACCTTTTGAAGTGTAGGATGTTTCACCAGTTTGTCCACATGAAGTGTAGGATGTTTCACCAGTTTGTTTGGACATGTATGTCAAAATTGAGAGAGAAGATTTGCTACATTTGGCCCCACCAGTAGGAGTTACAAGCCACTGACTACAACCACCTGAAAGATGTCATTGGCAGGGAGTATGGAATAAAGGATCATCCTGCCCTCAAGTGTCATCGTTAGTCCCAGGCACATGGCACATGCATGCTGCACAAGTACACCCAAGATGTGATGACTTAATGAGAGGAAGTACAGACAGACACCCAGACCTTTTCAACACCTTTATATGCAACCCGAATTGGATGAAAATTCAGCAGCAGCTGCTCCTTCGGCAGTCACCTTCCCACCACCACGACCTCATTGCCAGAGTCCTCAAATAGAAATTGACCAAGATGGTCGATGTCTTAACCAAGTTGCACATCTTCAGAGAAACCCAGTGCTGGATGTATACCATCAAGTGACCAAAACACTGCCTTCCCCAGCCTCACATGCTGTTCTAGTTTCAGTGGAAAATCATGTTTACCAACATTGACAAAGCAATCAGCGCAGAAATTCTAGATCCACAAGAAGATCCATAATTACTCTATGCTATTGTCATCAAGAACATGATCCATGCTCTGTGCGGTAACCTCAACCGAAACTTCTACACAGAAGGGCAAAACCATGTGGTGATGGGGTTTATGGCAAAGATCAACATAAAACTTGGCCACAAGCACCAGTAGGTTAGGGTGGAGAACAGATGGGTTGTGCCATACAATCCATTCCTCTTCACAGATGTTCCAAACCCACAGCAACATTGAGTGGTGCAATTTGGTGAAGTCCATCAAGTACATCTGCAAAGGAAGTGACCAAGCAGTGTTTGAGATACAGACAGACCAGACCAGCTCATTCAGGAAAAAGTACAAGCCTTCCAACTCTACAGGTACATCAGCAGCAGTGAAGCCATATGGGTTCCTACCGGAGCAAATGTAAATCTCGCCCAAGATCACCTTTACAGCCTATCTTGAGCTTTGTCAGGAAGACCACTTCACCAAGATACTCTACCCTGATGTGGGCATGGATGTCAAAGGCTATTTAAAAGTCCAATCCACTGACGCCCTTGGATGTGTGTACACAGTCCATCCTTCCAGCATTGAATGCTTCTTTATGTTGTTCAGGGACCTGCATCATTTGCAAACCTGAAATTGGTGGACGGGGAAACCAGCAAGACTTGGGGAGGCTTGTGCAAGCGAGGCTTGTTGGGGAGCGATCAGAACTGGGACCTCACCTTGGCCGAAGCTGCATTGTTACAGATGCCGAGGAAAATCAGACACCTCTATGCTATTTTTCTCGCCACCTGTGCCATATGCAGCCCCCTTCAGGTTTGGAAAAAGTACAGGATGAAGATGAGCAAAGACGTTTTGTACCAAGCTAGGCGAGATAATCCAACACTGCTCATCGAGTTTTGCAACACCATCTTTGAGAAGAGCTTGCAGGAGTTAGAGTATGTGTGTCTAGCAATGTTGAGGAAAACCCTGAGGACTTAACGGCTTGCCTTCCCCTGTGGATGATCAGAACATCGACCAGTTGTGCTGAGGGGTTCTTCACAAGACCAGCTACAGGCTTGACACCTATCCCAGTTTATTGTAGAAAAGGAATTCCTGCTAACGCAAGATCAATGGAGAGCCTACAGAGCCATTCTGAACCACATCAAGAGCCAAGTGGGTGGCCTGATATTCCAGGATGCTCCAAGTGGAACTGGAAAAACGTTCCTATCAATCTTATTCTGGCCAGAGTTCATCAGAAGGAAGAAATTGCCTTGGCATCCTTTGGATTGCACCCACACTTTTGGACAGAGGTCGCACTGGCCACTCTGCTTTGAAATTGCTGCTTAACTTGGCTCTTCTTTGGTGGCTCCTGTCTGTGACATTTCCAAGGGCACGGGCTATGCCAAAGTTCTTCAGTGCAGTCTCATCGTTGGGACGAGTACACTATGGCCAACAAATGGGGTTTTGGACTTCACGTTGCAGAACCTGAGGAGTGAAAAGTCCATTATGAGAGGTGCCACTGTTCTTATGGTTGGGGACTTCACCAAACCTTGCCAGTGATCATCGTGGGGTAGCAGAACTGATGTCTTGGCTATGGAGAGGAGTCCAAACATTCAAGTTTATCATGAATGTGATGGTGCAGTTGTTTGGCAATCCTTTGGCTAGACTTTTCCAAGCAACTTACCACCTTGGGAAATGGGAAGGACCCCGTTGATGCCCAGACTGGACAAATTGCATTCCCAGAGAACTTTGCACATTGCTCAGCTCCCAACAAGAAATTATGGCTGCAGATTTTCCCAACATCTAAAGAAACTACCACAAGCACGACTAGCTTCAGGAAAGGGTGATTCATGCCAAAATAAATGATAGCATTGAGATCATCAAGCTGTAGATCCAGGGAATGTTACCTTCCAGTGGGAGTTCCTACCACTCCATTGACGCAGTCAATAATCCTAATGAACCCATCAATTACCCAATGGAATTCTTGAACTCCTGGGAGCCTTCTTAGTACCTGCCTCACTTACGTAACCTAAGTCTGTGCAGCTATCCTCATGCTTCAAAATGGCACACCTGATCACCGAGTCCCTCTTCATAACCTGATTGAGGCGACCATCCTAACTGGATGTGGAAGGGGGGAAAACTTTATCCCACCATGAATTCCAATGATTCCAAACAGTTTCTCATTCACCTTCAGAGAGGATCCAATTTCCTGCCAGGCTTGCTTTTGAAATGACCATCAGCAAAAAGCACTATGGCAATTGCTCCAGGGGATAGGCATCAACTTGCAAGAGCCGTGTTTCTCACACAGCCAACTTATGCCAACTTCTGTTGCCTGTTCCAGGGTTGGATCTTTAGAAAATCTCAACATTTTGGCGTCCAGAGGAAAGACCAAAAACAGTTTACCACAAAATTCTTGAGTGACTCTGAGCCGAGTTAGTAGTAAACAACAGGTTGGCCTTTCTTCTTTATACCTCCCATAGATTTTTGCTGCAAGTCTGAAATAGTAAATTTCTTCAAATGTCCATATAATGCAAACCTAACTCTCTCCTATCTGGGCTTTTGGGAACGGTTGGAAAAATGTTTCGTTCCACCTCCATTCAGTTATTCTCGTGTAAAGTATGCACTGTTATTGAAAATTATTTTCTTGTGATTAGCGATTCTGTTTTGAATTTATTGATTTAAATAAACATGTTAATCAAAATCACAGAACGTGAAACTTTCTTTCCTTTGTAACTAATGTGGACTTTTAATTTATAAGTCTTTATGCATCTCCTTTAGTTATTTTTGTCGTGCAAAGTAGTATGTGTACTGTTACTGAAAATTATTTTCTTTCCTGTGATTAATAATTTTATCTTTAATTCATTGCTTTATATAAAAGTCAACCAAAAAAAACCACACCACGTGCTACTTCCTTTCTAAGGTAATCGATCATGTACGTACGTAATGGGGGACTTGAGAACATACTCAGATATTACACATCCATGGCCTGATGACAAAAAGTATTGCATGCTCGGTGTAAACATTAGTTTAGAACACAAAATTGAGAGAAAATATGTTTATATCTTCTAAGCCCTCGTTCGGCCCAAGTTAGGTTTTGCAAAAGTTTCAAACCCTTACTTAAGGGGTACCTTAAGTACAATGGTCCCGCCAAACCAAACCAAGCCACACCTAATGATCTGTTGGAACATCAAAGCTTCTAGAAAGTAAATTGCTTTCCTTATTTAATGATGTCATTTTCATGTGTTAATAATATTGTAAATTATCAGTTATTGATCAACAATGTCAAAGTTTTCCCCCTCCTTACTCTTCCCTCCCCTCCCTCATCCCTTCTTTCACCCCTCCCCTTCTTCCTCCCATCTCCATTTCCCCTCCCTTCTTACCCCCTTCCCGTAGACTGCCATTCAGTTTTCCCGGGCATTTCGGTGGGTCAGCTAGATTATTATATAATTATATATGTGATATCATTATTTACGCTTTGTTTCTCTGTAAAAGAGAACAAAAGTTTCAAACACACATGGGCAAGTCTCTCTCTCTCTCTCTCTCTCTCTCTCTCTCCTCCCGACTTCCCCTTGCTTTTATTACATTTCGCCGTATCGTAATAACTTCCAAAAGTTTGACATTAATCCACGCTCAATTGATTATTCCCAGGGTCCCCTCTTCCCAATTATTCCCAGCATAACGGCGTAGCATTTGGAGGCGAAATTTTAAGTTTAGATTTTAAATGACATATTGGATACTTGATATTGAATTGAAATACTGGGCTTAAAGGCACACTTCTGATATTTTGGCCTGGTCGTCGGGCAGACCGTAATATTCTGTCTGGGGTCGGTCAGACCTCGCCCCCTTAAATGGCTGTTTTTGAATCTTAAACGTTCTCGAGTTCCATATTGGATTTGCGGATTTCAGAACTGACGGAGGTGGGAGGAGACTTTCAAAAAGGTTTATTTAGTAAGGCATAAATGTGTATTGCAAAATACTGGCGGCTGGCGCTCCTCGACGTATAGACGCCTTCCATCCAAATGAGGTTTTGGAGAGCAAACAAATCGCGTCAGGTCATAAATATACCCCCTTTCAAATCACAGCAATTACCGAGTCAACTTTTATTCGTCTTGGATCTTTAATCTCGGTCAACTCAAGGCAAGTCAATAGGAATAATGATGGATCCCTTCTAGCATAATAAGGATATTTATTACCATTCAGGGTTTATGAAACAATCTCTGTTCTTAAGCTATTTAATATTACTTTACGTTAGAGAATATACAGCACAACGGGGTTAAGTAAAGGTTTCAGAAGTAATTTAAGTCCAAGCATTCCCTCTGTTTATGAATCATACCGAGTGTCTTTCTATCCTCTTTCCTTGCAAGAATTTCACTGCAATCATTTTGAGGAGGTGTTAAGGTATTGTAACAGTCCGACATCTATTCTTGCACTCTATAATCAGGGGTCTTTAGCACGCCATTTGTACCTAGGGGCGGGAAGTCTTATATCAGTGAAAGTGAACCATTCCATTGATAATCAACATCATTAAAATCACTGCGTTATGTCTGAGGTCCCTGTTGAGAGGGGACTCTTAAAGAAGAGACGAAATGCATATAATGCGTTTCGTATGTTTAAATAAAACTTGAATTTTAAATGCCCGGACCACTGATCATGGTTGCGGGGCTGGTTTAAAATTTTCAACCTATCAGTCCCCCGTAGGAGAGTAGTGTCGTCAGTGCACCTCATTCGGTGCAATGTAGGCATTACTTAAGGTTCCTTGCAGCGTCCCTTCGGCCCCAAGCAGCAACTACTTTCATTCCTTTTACTGTACTTCCGTTCATATCTTTCTTCCAGCTTTCTGTCCACCCTCTCCTAACTACTGTTTCATAGTGCAACAGCGAGGTTTTCCTCCTGTAACACTTTCAAACCTTTTACTGTCAATTTCCGTTTCAGCACTGAATGGCCTTAGTTGCCCAGTGCTTGGCATAATGCCAAAAATCGATATAAATCAAATCAACCCATCAGTCAACTCTTCGTAAAGCAAACTCGGCGGAAGGAAAATGGTGTCATTTTAAGGCTTTACGTAGATGCGACTCGCCCGCAGAAAATCATAACGTTTAGCTTGAATAGAAAAAATTTTAACCTGAGAGCAACGGTCATTACTAAATATGCTATGCAGGAAAACTGACCATGAAAAATTACGTATACTTGAAAAAAAAGGTTTAGTTATACAGATAGCTCATATAGTAACGCTTGAATTTTATCAGGATGAAATAGTCTCTCGTATTCTCATCGACACACAAACGAAAACGCGCATTTTTGAACTACTTGTTAGTTAATTAACATCGCTTTAAAAGACAAGTAAATTAACATCTACACAAACGCTCTTCGCGTTTCAACTCCGACGTTCCAAGAATATTCACCGGTATCACAGTATGGATGTATACCAGCAGTATACACAAAAAGCCAAATGATAACAGACGATCATGGAGGCAATGAGAACAGAAAATGAAAAGCAGCAAAAGGAAAGATGGTAGAGATCGCGGCATTTCAAAGCTGAAGCCGATATCATTATTTCTCCTTACCAGAATCTCATCCAGAGCTCATTTATGATTTAAGTTGTGTTCTTGAGCAAGGGGACCACTTTTAATTAAAGAAAACCTGATACACGCAGGTTTTATGAATTATTCCGTGTTTCAACATCCATTATAAGTGTTCCAATTGAATTTTCTTTATGACAACAACAAGGAGACTGACATAGAGAATAATTGTGTAAGGTGTTCCAGAGTACACAACCACAGTAGCAACGAAATAATTAGACGTGAGCTCCACTTTCCGTTGGAATCAATGCTTTCTTTCGCAGTGTTAACGCGATTCTCGGGAGAATGAAGCTATAATTAACATTACTAATTAACTGCTAACTTTATACTGATGGACCTTATCAAATGGGAAACAGGACCTCGCTTTAATCTAATTTTTTTTTATTCCATTAAAGCTACGCTCCTTTAGTAACGTAAACTATTTAATTCAAGTAGACTTATTGCTTGATTCTGCCAACACAGAGTATAGTTAATGGTTAAGAAAGAGAAAATATTCGGAAAGTAATCCAAGTAAATCTGAAGCGTTCCTTCACCGTCGCTCTTTGTGGTACAATTGTGGTATTAAAGATCAATTTATATGCAAATGAAGGAAGAAATCCAGTATATTGGGCAAACTTCCAAGCAGGATGAACATGGCTTCTCTTCCTTCTCATACCAGAAGATAATAGAACATACCACTTGTAACAAGGGAAAAAAAATTCTTTAATGGGTTCTCGCAATGAAACAGGAGTAACGAAATTCAGAGCAGAGAATATACTTTCTTTTGTATTACAAAATATTATGTAAGATACTTCAACATATTCGTTGGCAATTACGCTTAAAATAGATGGCATATAAAGAATCGACTATGACTCAATTTGCATATGAAATGGCTCAGGTTTTTAAGTAAGTTAACTAGCTAAATAATACATAAACCCTCACACGATGCGTTCACCTGACATATTTACCTCAAATGAGGTTACCTCATTCGAAGCACCTTAGCTAACGAGAATGAACGTCCAAGTTCCTGATTACCTGCCGAAGCATTCACTTCACTAATATATGAACTCAAGAGGTACCTTTTGAGAGGCATTTCACCTGGCTAGAGTGAACGCCATCGCCATTACATTCACCTCATACGAGATATTGCAGCCGACAGAACTGAATGTTTGAGACACACACGACATTTATTTACCGCACGAGGTAGATACCTTATCCCAGACATTCCGGCTGATAAAAGTAAACAGCCATGAGACGTGGAAATGAAAAATAATTGCACAAACAGAATTGGAAAGGGACAATAGCACCATTTAACGACCCGTCCATGCCTCGCCTCCCATTTCCCCATGAATGCATCGCCAGAAATCAACTTGGAATTATGCTTCGTCACGTCCATTTCCCACCCCCCCCCCCCAATTTTTTTTTTTTTTATTCTCCTTTTTCTTTTAACTATTTCCTTCTTCGACAGACGTCATCCGTGATGAATCCTAAAAGGGGCGAAAGTGTCGCTTAATGTCGCAATGCCCGATTCCCGGTCGTTGTCGCCAGCGTCGTCGTCAGCAATATTGCATCGCGGAGACAAGCGACAGGAGGCGAACAGCGACGTGACAGCGAGTTTTAGGGACTAATCCCCCACCTTCCCAGTGACACTCACCGTCCGCCCCTTCCTCCATTGATTCCCTCCACCCCAAACTCCCTTCCTGCTCCTCCTCCACATCCTCCTCCTCCTCCTCCAGGACCATAAGACTGCACCCCCCAACCCCCCGCAACACTCAACCCCACCTACTGGTGATGGATATTAGAAGCATTTTTGACAGCTCAGGAATTCAGCCAAGTGTTCAGAGGCACCGCCATATTGCTTTTGCTAACGGCGTCTCCTGACGGGGACGAGTCTCGCGTGTAAGGCCCCCGTTGGGATGTTGAGTCCGCGTCCTTTAGACGGCAGCTTCTTCTGTCTATTTGTCCGTCTTTCCGTATTACTCGCCCCAAATTGGCGATGGCACTGTCGGGTATCAGGTTCGACTGAGAATTTCAATCCGTGCTGTATGCGATCCGTTTTATTGTTGTCTTGTTTGAAGGAAGAATTAAATTCATAATGGATTATTTGGCTCCTGTCAATTATTCTTAACGCATGCGGTCATTTGCTATTAAAGCAAACCCCACCCCCCCTCTCTCTCTCTCTCTCTCTCTCTCTCTCTCTCTCTCTCTCTCTCTCTCAGATGAATATTATACAATGTCTCGTGTAAACGTTTCTCGCTTTATTACACCGGAAAGAAATTGTTTTGTGGTTTTCAAAGTTTTTCTCCTAATGGGTAATTTCTCCTTACTTAGCAAAGTAAACTAAAGCCGATTTCATTTAGCACAGGAGATGGAAAGAACCTTTAGTGAAAAAAGAAAAGCTGTAGTATTGTAAAGGATATTAATAAAAAAAAATCTATTGAACACGGACGTTTACGCAAGACCAAGACATTACAACAAAAATAAGACAAAATAAAAAAAAAAATTTCTTTCACATACCACACGAGTTCACGCAAGGAAAGAGAACAGGTAAAGAAAATCATCCAGACGCAACGATAAATCCATCTCGGTAGCGTTTTTTCCCCTCTGCCTGACGCAAATGAGGAAAGTGGAGCCAGAGAAGAAATTTCGCTTCCGGCCAAGCGTGAAGTAACGCTCGTTTGCTGGCTGTGATAGTCTTCATTTGTCGTACATTATTCATTGTTGAGAATTATACATACATATAGCGTATATATATGCATACATATAGTGTAGGATATATACATATATTTTTTCCTCCAATCTTCAACAACCTTTCATTTTATAGGATGATGTGGTAAGCCCCTACCTTTCCCTAATCTAGCTGATTCACCACAGTCTGCTAACCACCAGGCGCTTCATTCACTACTATTGTTAAAAGGTACGGGGGATGGATTGTCTAAGAAATGAGACCAAGTCGTTTCCCCCCAATGGAATCGATCTTGTGTGTATAAGCGGGTGAACATTGACTCGCGTAGGCGGGCGTATACGTAGCTTCCAGGAACTCGCCAAACTCAGTCGTCATGCCCTCCAACCCCCCAAACAAAAGGAACCCCACAGGAACCCCACGTAAATGACTCGACTCCACATATTTCGAGATAATTCGGGTTTCAGTCATTAAACTTTGAAAGCCTATTCAACCGAGTTAACCAAGATCCCGCCCAAGGACGGTGAAGCGGCGTAATGACGTCAACAAAACAAAGAGGAGGAGCGATGACTGACAATGGGATCTTTTCACGCATGAAGGGCCAGAAGAAGGGAGAGGAAGGAGGAGGAGAAGAAGAAGAAGAAGAAGAAGCTATAACTGCTAACGAGAAGACGATCAAGTCCAGGGAGGAAACAGTTTGCGAGTGTGTATGCGCGTGTGCGTGAACGCGAGTGTGTCGACGAAGCGTTTGGCAAAGCCACAGAAGGTAATGGGCTTTAACGCCAAGATGAAATGCTATTTGGCTTCACACACTAATTAATAGCACAAGCCCTCATGACTTGTAATGGTTTCCATGCCATTAATTCAATCATCAATTTTGAGCCGCACGTGCAATGGTAGCAAAAGTTTAGTCATCAACGTTCGGAAGAAAAGGGCGTCCAGTGGGGGGTTGGGTCGGGGAGAGAGAGCGGCAGGCCAAAGCCGGCTAAAGAGGGTTGCTACGAGAGAGAGAGAGAGAGAGAGAGAGAGAGAGAGAGAAATCCGCGGTTCGAGTCTGGGGTTCCAGCAACCTGCTGAGATAATCAATCTGTAATGAAGATTTGATTGGAGTTTGAGCAATGCCACTTCCCAGCAACGACCGACAGACCATCTGGCTTCCTTGCACTCTGCTGAGGTTTTCACTCTTCTCTCCACTCTCAAGAATTTGCCGAGTTCTTCTTCCCTCAACCTTCGGGTGCTATTTTCATTTCACTCAGATATCAACGCAAAAAGTTCTTCCTACAAATCACTGGATTCTTCTTAAGCTTCTGGATTTTACTTTCATTTCAGCTGGATATCAGAGAAAAAATCCTAACGATTTACTCAGTTCTGAACCATAAGTCATTTTCTTTTCAAGCGCAAATAAAAGAAAAATTCCAACACTACAGAGTTCTTAACATTCTGAAACTATTTCCAGTGGAACCAAACACCCATGAAAAAAAAACTGTTTTCAGTGTATTGGATTCAGCAAATTTTTAAAAAAAGAAATGACTGCGTTATTCTTAACTCTCTGATTGTCATTTCATTTCAGGTCGATATAAAAAAATAACAAAATTTTGAATTCTTTTCAGCAATCAAATGTGATTTTCACTAAGACAGGTTTCCTTTTCATGCTTTTTTCATTTCGTATATCCCACTGGATTCTTCAGTGATATATTAAAAAACAAGCCTCCAAACAATTTACTAAATTAGTTTAAACCTCCATATTTAATGGAATTTTGAGTTAAATATAAAAAAATTCAAACATTTAAAAGCCTTTATCAAGTTCTTTCCAAAATAACTCCTTCATGTATGCGTAAATATGTAGTTAAATATATATATATATATATATATATATATATATATATATATATATATATATATATATAAACCTTATGAAATACTGTCCCGGCTCTCCTCGAAAACTGAGGCCACACACATACTACTACATACGTACATATATAAACATATATACATATCATACATACATATATATATATATATATATATATATATATATATATATATATATATATATATATATACACACACACACACACACACACACACACACACACATATATATATATATATATATATATATATATATATATATATAGTATATATATATATAAAATATCTTTTGAAAACCGTCTCGGCTTTGCTTCATCGAAAACTGAGGTCTCGTTTTTTTTTTAAATTTGTTTTTGATGTTGTTCTGTTTTCTTAACCCCCGTGCTATATCGTTGGCCCGTCTTACCTCCTCATTTACTCTAACACTTGATTGATTCTCATTGGATGAGCTCCCTGTAGAAGGCCATCCCTACTGTTCCTAAAATTGTTCTTCCAAGCCACTAACACCAAAGCTTCTCCTCCACTTGTTCCTAATGCTCCTCCTCCTTTCCTTCTCCCCATCTATACCCTCCCTTTCCTCTTCTTCCTCCCTCTCCTTCCCGTCCTCCGCCCTTTTCCCGCCTCTTTCTCTGTCCTCTACTATTCCCTCCTCCTGCTGTTCCCACTCGGCACCCCATCGAATCGGTCCCAATCTGACGCCCCCACGCGCAGTCCAGGGGTCTCGAACAATATCTCATTTGCTGATGTCGCAAAAAAGCACTGATGTGGCATCAGCGACAGATGGGCAAAATAATGCACTGTCAGTAATCAATGGAACAAGCTTTTGTCATTACCGGGCTCAAATCTATTAATTGCAGGGTATACTATGAAAAAAAAAAACATGTACGTATAATGGACATACCTAATGGAAAACGTTATTCGACCGCATAATTTATGGATGGGAAATTTTTCTCCGGAAAAATATTTTTCGAAGTACAAAAGAATAATGTTTGACGGGTAACACTTAGCGTTGTTCATACTCAAATTAGACGATGGGAGAGAGAAAGCTCCTTCCCGAATCCAGAAAGTAACAAAGTCCTTAATGCAGAGATAATCTGTATCAAATCACTCCTGTTGTTACACATGCAGACTTAATATATATATATATATATATATATATATATATATATATATATATATATATATATATATATATATATATATATATATAAGCTGAATAGACATTTAAAAAAAAATCCCAAATATATAGAGATCAACGCGCGCGCCAGGAGAGAGAGAGAGAGAGAGAGAGAGAGAGAGAGAGAGAGAGAGAGAGAGAGAGAGGACAATCATCATCAGCGTTAGCACCTACTGTCGAGTTAGCAGCTTCCGTAGCCCTGGCGTAGAATGTACAAGTAGAGGAATTTCTGTTTGGGCTGTGTCGGCCCTAACCCGCTCCCCCACAAAACGTTTTCTTTATTCGAAAATAACCGCGAGTTATCGGGTAGCACGTTTATCGGCTCGATATTTTTATGATTACGCAAATGTTATGACGGTAAGGAAATAACGTTATTAACCATAATAACGATTGCAATAAAATCCCGTGGGATAAAACTATAATGGCAAATGCGGTATTAATAAACAATAATATTAATAGTAATAATAATAATAAAAATGACTTCTCTCTTTTATACACACACACACACACACACACAAGTGCTAGTAGTTCAGGAAGGTGCTAACCTTCCGGCTTTCAGCTTTCAACGAGTACTATGAGGTGAGGATGCTAGCCCCATGACCATCCTAATGGGTTCTTATATAATATATGGTATATATATATATATATATATATATATATATATATCTATATATATATATATACATAGAATATATATTAGTATATATATATATATCCTATAATATATCCTAATAATAACTCCGATTAAACCAACCTTCCTCTTAGTCGAATGTCACTGAATGCCACAGCACAAGTAGCACCTATTATTTTATTAGTTTTCTTACTTCCTGTAACTTTCCTGATCTGAAAGGACAACTTAAAAACTCCGCTGGCCTTTTGACTCCTTGGAAAAGTGCTGGTTTTTATCACGAGGTCATCTACCAATCTGGGTCATGAAAACTCTTAAGCAATATTTTCTCCGAGGGCGTCCTCGTTGTTAACGTCGGTAGTAGTATCCAACTGAAGGCGCACAGTTATAAGAAATCACAACCGTTGTCTTAACAAAAATAGTTCCTTACCTACCGAATTCGTTAGTCTGGAGTTCGATTCACCGCTCTGCCAACGCGGAATCAGAGGAATTTATTTCTGGTGACTTGAAATTACTTTCTCGATATATTGTGGTTCGAATCCCACAATAAGCAGTAGGTCACGTTGCTAGGTAACCAATTGGTTCCTAGCCACGTGAAAATATCTAATCCTTCGGGCCAGCCCTAGGAGAGTTGTTAATCAGGTCAGTGGTCTGGTTAAAATAAGATATACTTAACTTGAAAGAAATAGGTGCCGTATGAATTTTATAGTAATTTATACAAATGTTGCCTTAAAGAGACAGGTGCCACTTGTGTTTTATAAGAAATCATACTTCTTGTCTTAAGAAAATTAGTGCCACATGTTTTACACACACTAACACATGTACACAAGCAAATATACACCTTCATACACACACACACACACACACAGATGACATAGATTATGAATGATTTCCACTTCCTTGCACTTTATGCAAACGATAATTCAATCATCCAGGATTCCGCCTAACTAATGAATAAAGGAAGACTAGGCCGCAACACTGCCGAACGTAATGCGCCAAAAACAATTTTTATCCCGTGAGAGAGAGAGAGAGAGAGAGAGAGAGAGAGAGAGAGAGAGAGAGAGAGAGAGAGAGAGAGAGAGAGAGAGAGAAATTATTATTTCTCTACGCCCTATGCTTACCAATAAATCCACGTTGATATACTAAAATAAGGGAAAATTACCCCTTAGGAGAAAAACTTTGAAAACCACAAGACAATTTCAGGTGTAATAAAGCAAGAAACGTTTACACGAGACATTGTATAATATTCGTCTTGTCTTAGAGAGAGAGAGAGAGAGAGAGAGCGTTTCTGCGAAATACACAAGGGAAGGGATGAAGATTTGAAAAAAAAAAGAAATCCAACACCGGTTATCACTCGTAACTATGTATTCGCCCGAATGAATTCCATGTTAGTCAATGTTGAGGAATACTGGCGGGGGGGGGGGGGGGGGGGGGGGGGTGGGGGGGGGGGGGGGGGTTGAGGAGTTGGGTGTCGGGGATGGGGCCAGGGGGCCTCCCCCCGGAGAAGAAGGGTGTATCGGTGGAGGTTGGGGGAAGGGTGGAGACGTTGTCTAGAGGCATGGGATGGGGGAGGAAAGGCAGTGCGAGATGAGAGTAGGTGGAAAACGCTGTGGGCGGCTGGATGGGCTGGTCTTGGATCTAGAGAGAGAGAGAGAGAGAGAGAGAGAGAGAGAGAGAGGGTGGGGGGGATCGCGAGCTCCTGTGGATAGAGACGGATGAAAAAGAAGAGAGGGAAAAGGGAAGGAGGTGAGAGAAGGGACTGGGAAGACCTGCTGCCATGGTAGCTCGAGAGAGAGAGAGAAAGAGAGAGAGAGATGGAAATTCTGGAGCATCCAAAGTAGGAATCTCTGAGCTGAGAATTGCCGGGAATCTCTGAGCTGGGAATCGCCGAGGGAGATATCTTCATTACCGCAGATAGCGACGCCCAATTGCTCGCCATTTGGACCCATAAACTATTTCCGATTTCTTCCTTCACACGGATTTCGAGGGGTAACTTTTATGGAAGGAGCGAGAAACAGCTGTAGAAAACGACGTTCTTATTCTCCATATGTAATTTTTTTTTTACTTTTGCCTTTTTCTTTCTCGGTCCAGTTTCATCATCTCATTTCATTTTCAAATTAGCCAGCTCACAGTCCCTTCACTCATCTTCTCAGCTTCGATCACAGAACATATGAACAATAATTCAATTATCATCAGACGGTTTGGAAGGAATACAAGATAACAACAGCCATTGCCATAACGGAAGATGTTGATGTTATATTCATCTGTTACTTTCAGAATAATCGCTATAACATGGCACAGAAGTAATCTAAAACGCCTTTCACGGAAAAAAAAACAGATTTATTGGATTAAAGTCTAGACTCTACTTACTCCTCCCCCCCCCAAAAAAAATCCATAAAATTTCAAATTATGAAAATACTTTGTTTAAGCCACATGTGGGCGCTGCATCTGGTAAAAGATTATTGAACCCAAGAATGAAAATTCATAAATCCCCTCTCACCTATTTCGTTTAATCAGAGCACTTTCCGATGACATGATCTTTCTTTGGCTCACAAAAAGGGACGGGAGACGAAGCGTTATGTAAACGTAAATCATCAAAATAATTATTTGAAGCGTACGTATAACTGAGCTTCACACTACAGCAGAAGCAACTCTCAGTATGACATTTCATTCCACCTTCATCTTTTCATGATCGGCTTTACAGCTGTTATCACAAAACACCTTCTCCTTCCAGGTGTTTTGTATCAGCGTGTCACCTCCTATAACCTTTTGCTTTGCATCTCCTTACTTATTCCCTTCAACAAACTCATTCTTTGGCACTTTCGCTATTCCCTGCGGGTAATCACAAGTGCCTCTTCCTCCGATTACCCACAAAGGTCTGCAGTTTCATTACTGGGAAAATAGAGTGGCATCACCATCTGAAGCCATAACCTTGGTGACTGAAATAATGTCTGGTCTCCTATTAATCTTTCTCCTCTATTATTCACCGGCTGGATCGCTCATATTTCCCGGTTTTAATCCTTCTCTAAACTATTCCAGTTCGCTTGATTTTACTGTTTTTTTCCTCTAGTCTTATACTTCTTTATATATAATATATATATATATATATATATATATATATATATATATATATATATATCATATATTACTCATACTCAATAAAAAATTCCGCATGGTTTCGCATTATTATAGGTTGTCTAATCTAGGTCGTAATGCGGAGTGCTTGATTAATGTATTTATGGACCAACTTCTACTGTATCTTCTTACCTTACAATCGTAATTCCAGAATGTATTCTTCACCGTCGAAATATTCAGTGATAACTTTTATTCTAGAAACTAACATTTTAATGACATCGTAGTTTCAGTAAATTCCAAAAAATCATGACTGTTTATACCTCGGATATCCCTGATATCTTTTAAATGTTCTCCATTTTTATCAGTACTAATATTGTGTCTCCGTCAAATGATGTCCCTAATCTCTTCCCTGCCGGTACCTTTTTAACCTCTTTTAGCGTCATCTGTCTATGCGTCATCTTTACCTGCTTCCAAGTTCTATCAATCTTGCTATAATACACTCCTGTTTATCAGACGAGTTCGTGGCTTATCCGTATTAAGGTCAACTTTGTTTTTTCATTATTTTTATTACCCCTTTTACGTCTGTGTTGAACAGAGGCGTTTCGGATGCTCGTACCGTCGGAAACTATTTAATATTTATTTATATTTATATTTATTAAACCACGTAAGAATTTATTAACTGAAGTTCGCCGTGAACAATTTTCAGTCACTAAAACATTTCACCTATTTCTTTAACCAAATTCCATTTTTTATCCAAATTTTCAATAAATTTGGAAATTAAATGGAAAGCACTAAAAGTGTGACAAAAATCATATTCCTTTATCCCTTCATTCTGTATTTTGAGGAATATACTATTTTTTTTTTTTTTTTTTTTTTTTTGTTGGGGGACGAAAAAATTTCTCGCACAGATTGAATCCAACATGCACATTCTCACTATTTCTGTGCCACGCAAGTGGTTCAAGTTTTACATTGCCACTGATTTCTCCTTTACTTAAATCTTATATAAAGTCCACTCTTGTATGTACGTATGTGTGTACTATATATATATATATATATATATATATATATATATTATATATATATATATATATATATATAGATATATATATATATACATACATACATACATACATATACATACTACATACTACATACATTACATATCCTGAAATATGATGCAGGAAAAGTATATCACGAAAAGACAGTAGTAATAGTTCAATGAATAACCCTCTGTAGATGAGAAGTGTACTTTCAAGTATTATGGGCGAATTTAATTTCCCACCAAATATGGAAAAACCCTAAATCCAAGACTATACAAAACGAAGTAAAGGGAGGCTAAACCCACAACAGATTGATTGCTTCGTGCGGGGTATTCTCCTCATTCCTCCGTTTTCCCCCTAACAAAATATGTCTATTTTTTGGCCTACAAGAGGACTTCTCCGCGTTTGTCAGGGTTTAAACCGCTCCCTCACCCCCCCCCCCCCCCTTTCTCTCTCTCTCTCGTCTCTCGTCTCTCTCTCTCTCTCTCTCTCTCTCCGCGTATGTATAAACCCAACTTTCCACGTTGATCATACTACCAAGGTAATGACATCCTAAATAATTTCATCTTTCTGAATACTTGGGAATGAAAAAGCCATCCTTTCTTTCATTTGTCATGCACAGTTCACTTGGTCATGGATGACTGGTACAAAAATGAGAAAAAAAAATTGAGATAGTGAGGGTAAGTGACAGGGAAGAAAAGAAGTATATTAATCCTGGCTTTAACACACACACACACACACAAGTGTATATATATATATATATATATATATATATATATATATATATATATATATATATATATATCTATATACATACATACATACATACACATTTCATACATACATTTTATATATATATATATATATATATATATATATATATATATATATCGTACAAGTTAGATTCGAAAATTATCATTATATATATATATATACTATATATATATATATAGATATATTATAATATCTATTATATATATATATATAGTGTGTGTGTGTGGGTGCAAGGACAGAACAGAAAATTGATCCGACTAAATGAAATAATTTACACGAAACAAACACTGATGGACAATGCGCGAAAGAATGACTGAATAATCATATATGGAGCCGGTGATATGAACCATAATAAATAATCATATGGAATGACCGACAAAAGACCCTGGGTAATACCAGGAATCACCAACATGAAACGGAGTTTGAATAATTACGGATGAAGGAACTGACGTGGAACAACACTCAATTGTTTTATGAGAATTCGGCCTATCGAAAAATACCGAGTAATTACATATGAAATCACGGATATGAAACGAACTGGGAATATTACATTTTATCTATAGAATTATCGAAGTTCGAGGAATATTCGTGAAATGCCTGATTGGCTACCGACGGCATCTCGCTATATAAATCAACCTTTTTATATATTAAAATAAAGAAATAATTCATGAGGCTGAAACACTGACAGCAATAGTGATCGAAAAGTGGTGTATGAAATAACCGAAAAAAATGGTACTGAATAATCATATATAATATTAGCTGAATAATTAATGACTATTAATGTGATACAATTCTTTTTATCAGCAAATGGTGTCTTAATTTCGCGCCTTTACCTATTTCAACTAAAGAGATGCTACTAATTTTACATTACTCCAGAATGAAAGATGTGGAACATAGACAAACCATACACACACACACACATTATATAAATACACATGTAATTATATATATATATATATATATTATATATATATTATAAATATTTCATATATATATATATATATATATATATAATAATAGTATAATAATATTATCAATATAATATTATATATATATATAATATATTATATATATTATAATAATCAACAGGACCTCATTGAAACTGGAAGGTATCTAGCGGAGATATTTATTAAATAAAAAAAAGCTACAAGCTTTCCAGTACTAACAATGAGGGCGGTTAGTCCTGGAAAGCTTGTAACTTTTTAAAATAAATATCACCGCTAGATATCATGTAGCTTCAATGAGGTCCTGTTAGTAATTGTATTAATGCACAGAACAACTGTGTCGGTAATAAGTTAATATATATATATATATATATATATATACATATTATATATATATATATATATATACTAACTTCATATTTGGGTAGGAACTAGGTTACTTGAAATATTTCCCAAAAGTAATCTCATAGATTGCTTATAGTATCACCAACAAACGCAATGATTGAATTTACTTTTGCAAAAATATAATCAAAGTTATTATTCAGCACAATTCGAACCAAAATAATTATCTGGAAAGATGACATTACGAAGAAAGTAAAAAAGTCAAAGAATAGGGTTTTCATTCATGTCCAAATGGAGAGAAGTGAGAGCTGACTGCCACTGAAATAAAGAGGGGAAAAAAAGGAGAAAACAGAAAAAATAATTTTCATTCTGCAATTTTTCCCGTCATGGCAAAATAACCCCCAATTCCTGAATGATCTCTCGCTCTTTTTTCTTGCGTCTTCCTCCACTTTCCACTCTTGGCCTTTTTTCCTTCAAATGGCTTTCATCCCTTTCTCTCCTTCCTTCATCTTTTCTTTCTCTACCTCCTCCTCCTCCTCCTCCTCCTCCTCCTCCTCCTCCTTTCCTCATCATCCTCGGCCATGTCTTCCTTCATCTCCGGTGAAAGTTGCATTCAGGCTTTGATGTGGCAATAATTAACTCATGTCACCTGCAGTGATGCCATCGTTTGCAACATCCGTGATTTTTTTTTCTAACCCAGATTCAGAAATCCCAAATTATTGGGAGAGACGTAAAGTTCCCAGTTGCAGGAAACGGGAGACATCAGGTGGCGGGGTGGGAAGCAAGACGAACCTGAGCGATACACAATTGTCAAAAGAAGAGACGAAACAAGGCAGAGAATAAAAAAGGGGGGCACGAGGTTGCCCTCAGACATTAAAAAGATAAAAAAGGAGAAATAGAGGCACAATGGGAAGGCGAAATGTCTTTGTGTCGAGACTCGGGAACCGGGTATGTGCCATCAAGTCGGGGCTCATAAGTAAAAGAAAGAAAAACGGGATACCAGAAAGATTTGGAAAAAGTGGAGAAAAACAGAATGTGAACAGACCAAGTAGCCAATTCATCGTATACACACTTTATATATATATATATATATATATATATATAATATAATATATATATATATATATATATAATATTATATATATATTATATATATGTGTGTGTGAATTTGGAATAGTATACGAGGGAAAGATGGAGGAGAAATGCTCTATGGTAAAAGACATAAAAGTGCAGTACAAAGAGTTTATGAGTAGGTAAAATTCAAAGACGGGGTCAGCAGTCAGTGTCCCAGATTTAAGAGTGTAGGATAAAGACTTGAAGTGAGGGGTTTAGTGAGGGGATAAAGATGGCTTGACATGCTTTTACAGGATCAAAAAGGATGAATGAATAAGGTACTACAGGCCAAAGTAAAAAAAAAAAAAGTGGGGGGCGGGGGGGGGTTATACTAAACGTTCAGGATTAACCAGATGGTAAAGAAGACAGACTGGAATGACAGAAGGGTGGACAGAATTAATATGACGTCCAGAATATTTGTTGATGTGACCGGTGACGATGTTAAGAGAACAATTAAAATCTAAGGAATGGGAAGCACCCAGCGCTAACAGCTTTGCAAATATGTGATGAGTGAAGCTGACTTACAAAACAATGCCAAAAGTAATTTTAGGAATTGCTGGGAATATCAATATTTTGCATACAAAGGGAATAAATGACAGTGCTCTGACCTATAATAATAATAATAAAAAAAGACATAACAAGGACTGGCAAGGGGAAGAACACCGAGGGACAGGATACAAAGTATTTGAATCAAAGGTTTGTTAGGAAACTTTCGTGTTAGAAGTTTGAGAATGAACAAAGCCCTGTGTGGTGCACATTAATGTGGAGAATTTCAAGAAGGTACGACATAAAAAATAACTCAAGGGTAAAAAACGTACGAAGTAAACAATAATTCTTAGAGATTGACTAGAATAATTAAGAGTGACTGGTTGAGTGCATTTAGTTTAAAAGTGAAGAGAGGTAAGAAAATAAATGATAGGAAGAAATATGCATCAAGGTGCTTTTTTAAAAAGTTTTTTTTTTTTGTTAGAAAATGGTTATAAATGATAAGTAGAATGTGCAGATTTGGTGGTAGTGGTGATTGAGAGGTAAGGCAGCGAAAACCAGTGAAAGAACTTGGAGGTGTATTTAAGAGAAGAAATTGAAAGTCCACGTGACCCAGAATAAGATTAGGTAGGTATATGTAAGTGTTAAAAAATGTAATGAATGTTAGTAATGATTGTTGAAGTATACAGCAATTGATTCGTCAAGATAACTGAGCATAAATGAAACACACGACATTAGGACAGTAGGATGAGAGTTGTGAACCCCAGAATATGTGAAACAAAGGAAGGTAGTGGGATCTTTACGAAATGTTTGGGAGAAAAGGATAAGATTTAAATAAGAAAGAGCTGAAATCAATAATATGGACTGGTGACCCAGCACACCGGATGCAAGCCCAGTGACAGCAGCTCTGGCTAATAATATAGGGTATGCTGGCGTGGAAGTGGTGCATGACTTTTGAATGCAACAGAGAAAAAACGATGGAAGCTGTTGATGTTCATCCACTGCAACAAATAACTGAAGTATCAGAGTTGAAAGGGCGAGGAATTTGGGCACGAGCTTACAAGATCAAACGTTACCGTAGGTGAAAAGATGGAACACTGCAATTTTGAGGTTTGGCCACGTGAATACAACACTGATAGCAACAATTGGTACAAATTATGCTAGACGCATGCAAGATTAGAGATGAGTGCGTTAAGTAGCGTGTGTGCGTGTGTGTGTAGGTTGGCGACGCACTCAAGACAAACCTGTTAGGCATATTTCGAAAGTCATTCTTGATTCAGCATTTAAAAGTTTATATGTATGTATGTATGCATATATTATATATATAATATCTATAATATATATATATATTATATATATATATATATATATATATATATAGATATATAATATATATATATATATATATATATATATATATATTTTATATATATATATATATATATATAACACATACTATATATTTATATATATAATTTGTGTCCGTGTGTGAAATAAGGGAAAACCTTTCTATCTTGTTCATATCCAGTACACACAGTTATCTTATTATAAGCTAAATACTCCTCTCCAGTAGGATATATTTGCCTTTCCCTTTCTTATTTCCATCTAACGGCAGTCTACTTCACCCCATAACGCGACCTTTTTTCTCCTAGTGTTCATTCTAACCTTCAACCTCAAAAAAAAAAAAAGAAAGAAAAAAAAAAATAAAAAATGAAAGAGAAGGCTTTAGGGTTTCCTCTTCGGCTCTCTCCTTCTCCCATCGCCTTGGTCTATTGGTGGGGGAGCTAGCGAAGCGAGGAAAATATTACTTTGCGTCCATATCTCCGATAGAACTCGACCCGTATCACCTCCCAGACCCATGCATACCCAACCTCTTCCCTTCAGTTGCCGGCGCCATGCCCTATCGGCTACCGCCCTCCCCCCCTCCCCAAATTCCTTCCATTCCAGCACTACCCGACAATTATCTCACTCATTACTTCAATACGTTAATTTTTACCAAGTTGTGTATTTCTGCATCGATTAGCATTGTTCTCGTGATGCTAGATTATACAGGCTTATTAATCACTCTCTTCTCCTCAACCAATTCTCCTAAAAGTTTTGATGAGGATTTTTGTTTTCCAAAACATATACATTTAGGAAGTTGTAGATTTTCCAGTTAACGACCATCGACTCTGTAACATCCTTATTCACCAAATCAATCGATCCCACTTTCTCGACTTCAGTTATCATTCTTGGCAAAAGACTGATGAAAAATATTTTACTCTTCTCAATCTATTGGTAAATGAAATCGTTGACCTTACCTAATAAGGCGCTGAGAATCAATAGACAATTAGTTTCGTATTCAAAATTAAAAAGATTAAAATTGTTCTTTATGCTTTGTATATATTTCCATCTGATAGTACAATTTATAGGTACGAGAAATTAATGATGTTTTCGAGAACAGATACTATGTGATAAAATAATAGAGTATTCGTAACACTTATTATTGACTAATGCTAATGCACGCGTTCCTTCATATTGAAATATCATCAAGCGCAACTAGTTACGTTTAAACGGATGCGCCATTAATTTTCGAGCAAAAGCAGTATAGTGTGATAGGATATCACACACATGATAAAAAACGTAGAATTCAAATATTAGAGGTGTAAAGGCGCAGAGTGGCTTCGAACAAAGGCTTCTATTATTACCCGGTACTTCAGAGTTTACATCACTGGCATCCGGGTGCTAATCCCTCAGGATTCAGAGCTTTCTGTTGCTGACGCTCACTTCATAGCCGTCGGTTATTAAAACACGGCTCAGTGTCTTCTGTTCTCAACACTTGCTCTCGAAACTTTAGGGATTCGTAATTTCGTGCCTTCTGTTGATAACATACATCTGAGACTACAGTCAGTAACACTTCAAAGCTTGCTACAGGTGGATACACATGTTTCAGAGCCTTTATTACCTGAGACTCACAGCTTGGGATTTTATGTTATTACCGCATGCTTCAGCGAATCCTATTAATGGCGTTTCTGTTATTATTAAACGTCATAGCACTTTGTTACTGACAGAAAGACAGAACTTCCCATCAGAAACTTGCAGCCCGGGACCTTCAGATAGGAAGGCAGAGTTCAACAAATTCTCTTTATTATCAACACGCAAATCAAATCCCTATTGTAGTAAAACAGTGGTACTTAGGTGCATTCTATTAATATTTAAATCAAAGCCTTATTGTAGTAAAACAGGGGTACATTCTATTAATATTTAAATCGTTCTCTGTCCCTGCTATAGTTAAGATCCATCTGTTACTGACTCTCCTAACTCATTTTCTGCTACTAATACAGACTTCTCCTGGTAACACACACATCGGAACCTTATGTGAGTCATACGTGGTTCAGGATTATTTGCGTGCGAGGGAAACGTTCCAAGCACCCAGACACCACCCGGTCCGTCAGAGGAAAGGCGAGGGGCAAGGAAAAGGGAGTTTCCGAAATATGCGCCTCCTGGTTAGACAGTTATTTGTATCCTCTCCAACTCCAGCGCATCCTATAAACTTTGGTCTAATGGACTGCACGTGTGGACGTAGCAATCGGTTTTGTTGGGAAAATGACCTACGAAGAAGCTTTTACGCACATGAATGGATAATGATGGACGCAGGTTTATAAGACCGCGTAGGCAGGTACACACACACACACACTATATATAATATATATGAAATATATATGTATATATATATATTTATATTATAATATATATTATATTAATATATATAGTATATATATATATATGTATACATATATTCAAGGAACAGAAAGTTATACCCTTCTAACGCCATTAACTCCAAAGGATAAACAAGAGGGCACATACATACATACACCTACACACACACACATATATGTATGTGTGTAGGTGTATGTATGTATGTGTATATATATATGTGTATATATACATATACATATATATATATATATATATATATATATATATATATATATATATATATATATATATATATATATTATATATATATATATGTGTGTGTGTGTGTGTTGGTGTGTATGTGTGTGTGTGTGTGTGTAGGAGAGATAGAGAGAGAGAGAGAGAGAGAGAGAGAGAGAGAGAGAGAGAGAGTGTGCATTTGACACTGACTTATCTGTACAATATAAACATTTGCAAAACTATAAACCAGTCCCACGAACACATAAACAAACACACACAAATGTGTCTATGCATACATGAAGGCCCGCATACATAAAGGCATCGAGCAGCACATATGGATGCAATAATATTCGACGAGTGGCATGAGGCATTTATGGCCAGGCATTTCATGAACTCGGCATAAAAGACGAAATAAAGCGAAATCATTGTATTGCAATATCAGTCAACCGGAGCGAGCGCTGAATTTCACAAATCAGAGAAATTCTCAAGTTAAGAATTAATATTGGATCCCTAACATGCAGTCAGTCATAATGCACCAGCGAAAATTATTCCCATGATTACTTGCTGACTAAGAGATTAAAGAGGGGAAAAGGTGTAGGAGAGAGAGAGAGAGAGAGGAGAGAGGAGCGGAGGAGAGAGACGAGCAGAGAGAGAGAGAGAGAGAGAGAGAGAGAGAGCAAGCTCTTGGAATGTCAACGACACAGAGTACATTGATGATATTTTGTTCTTTGACAATATGAAAGAGAGAGAGAGAGAGAGACTACACTTGGAATGTTATGAAAGAGTAATTTAACTGATATTCTTTTTTATTGTGGTGTTTGTGTATCAGACAAATGTATTGACAAAAGAAAGAGAGAAACAGTGACAAATAACGTTGAACATGTAGATGAAATGCAGCAGCATTAGCCCCAAAGAAACGAAAGTAGTAACTGCAGTTTAAGTAGCAACAGAAACAGTACAAACAGAGTAAGAGTAGTCGCAACATCAATAGTAGGAGCACCTGTAATAGCAGTAGCAATGGCAGCAGCCAAAACGCAGTAGCCTAATGGTAACTGCAATAACAGTCTGAGCAGCAGCAGTAATGACCCAAGCCCCAACTCCAGAAACAAAAGGGTCTTTATTTATTTCCCTTTTCTTTGGACGCAAATTTTATGGGGCCAATTAAACACAATGGTTGCCGCTGTAGGTAGTTCTGGCTATAGGCCAAACCGAACGAGCAGGGATTCCACCACTGGGGTAGATGAGAGACAAAGACTCCTTTGATCCCACTGATGATTATTGCTCGGAAGAGAAGGTCGTAATGCGAATAATATCGCCAGAAGCGATTTTAGATGTGGTGGTATAGTAACATTTATTCTATTGTTCTGCCATAATTTCTAATATAATACAATGTTAAACGAATGTTAACCAAAAGAAGAGTAGAGTTTGTAAGAGTGATGAAACACTATATCTTGAAGTTGTGGTTCATTTAATTTAAAATCATAAACCTCTCAGTTGCCATGTCAATTTTCTCTACTTAACATTTTTCCGTAATGTTGGTTCCGTTGAGTTAGTCAAGTACACGTGTGTGAGATATGGTATCTTGGTGCGAAAGATGATTTAAATTCGTTATTGAGGCACATAAGCAAAATGAGTAACCATAAAAACTAAAAAAATAAATAAAAATTAAAAATACTAAATGAGATAAAAGCAAAAAAACCAAGATGTTTAACTAAATACACTTATTGTATATTCAATCCAGTGGATATTATCACACAAGTGCTGTAACCCTTCGAATAAATTAAGGAAATCCTTCAAAATTTTCACTGCTACTCTATATTCTTTTGACCTTACACAATAAGCGAGAGAGAGAGAGAGAGAGAGAGAGAGAGAGAGAGAGAGAGAGAGAGAATTTCCTGTAAGCTCAGAATAACCATTTCGAAAATAACTATAATAAAGGTCGTTCATTCTTCGGGATTTCATTTCCCATTCCGTCTCGTCAATTATCTTTTCGTGTTGACCAAAGATAGAAGTGAATGTTTTATATCTTCCCCCTTTTATGCAAAATTGGACGTACAACATTCTGACACACACATAAACCCCCCGCATGTTTACATCCCCGGGTATATTTCCTAATTAAGCCTAATGTAGAGAGATTACAGCAAATATAACAGCGTTAAATATTAATGACTTACATTTACTTTCATACCGGGTTGAAACCAGGAGGTCAGGTCCGGTCGGGATAATTATGTTCGGATGGATTATACGTTGCATGTCCACACAGAATGAAGGTTGCAAAATTGAAGAATAAATTAGGATAAGTCTGTATTCCCTCTCCCTCTGCCTTATCCTCCCGCCCCCCCCTCCCCCGTCCCCTCCCCCTTCTTCACACCCTCCACCCGGGAAACGACCTGCACGCGCGGAGTTTGCAGGGCCCTGCGGATCGAATCGAAATGGTTATATCGTTGAGGCCCTTGTAACAAAGACCGGCAAAAATGACCCAGTGTGAGTTATTCACACTAACCCCGTCGCTTCATGGGGGTTTAGGAAGCATGTTACGTCACCCCTGATTAAATTGAAATCTAACTACGGTCTTGGATCTAAGGCTCGACTCAGGCAACCTGCCTCGAGGGAACTCCTCGTCTTTATCTCTCTGACGCGACAGTTATTACTCGTGATAGGTAGGGGCCCACTTTTTTTTTTTCATACCCATTTATTTCTCTGTTTCCGAACGTCGGTATATAAGGGTATTAAAAATGTCTGTTCCGTCAGCCTTCGCATAAAGGGAGGAAATGCGCTTATTATAATTACTTTGTAACACAGTATACATTTACGAAACGGAATGTAGTACATTCTTAATAGTAAAAATATATGAAGAACATGTATGGTTAGAGTAATATATGAATGACATGTAATGTTATAGAGTAAGTTCGTTAAAATGCTCACTCAGCGCGAATATACCGATCATACGTAGCTCTAGTGGTGAGCGAAATTTATATTGTGAGGATACAGTCTAAGAAGAGATTGCACAAAAATGGACTATGTGAGCAAAGCCTTCTTGTGTTTCTTTAGTACAGTCTTCAAGATTGTCTGTGACCTTAACCAATTCAGGCATGAAAACACCCATACCTTATCTATCAAGTCAAAGGCAGTGATGTTTCCAGTACGCAACAAAATGGCATGGCGATACCATCTCAATGATAATCATGGTCTAACCTCTCCGACTCTTAACCACGTTTCTTGGTGATGTCTCCTACCATTTCCAAACGATATCCTTTGTCGACAAGAAATAATTATAGAGGTTCATGAAAATTCGGGTTATTAGGGTTATTCGATTAATAAAAATACGGGTTATTAGGGTTACTCGATTAAAAAAATTCGGGTTATTCGATTAATAAAAATTCGGGTTATTAGGGTTACTCGATTAAATGAATAAAAATTCGGGTTATTAGGGTTATTCGATTAATAAAAATTCGGGTTATTAGGGTTATTCGATTAACAATAATTCGGGTTATTACAGAATAAGTAAAACTGGTCACTATTTTGCCAGATTCAGAGCTATCCCGTCCTCACATCACCACATATGACGTCTTGGTAGAAATCGATTTTCAATCTAACTTTAACTTAAATTTTGGTAATTGATCACAACGCTGGCTGTCAGGAGTGTAAACAGAGTAATATTTCACACTCCTTCTCACGCTTTACCAAACTCAGATATATTACGCGAATGGTTTCCGTCGTACTCAAGGTCAAAAGGAAATTACTTTACGTCTTGGAACACCCGAATTCTTTTTCGAGAATCCAAGAGCTGATCTACATCGCATTTCTCCTTCTATCCCAAAGTTGTTGAATGAAATCACCTTTTAGGCGAAGCCGGAGTTAACGTTGCTATCGAAGTTGGCAAGGGAAAGATTACCACCGGTGAACACATTCAGGTCGCTGAATAAGAAGTAACTTTCGAAACTGCTTCGCCACCCCCCCCCCTCCCCATCCCCCACCCCCACCCCGACTAAGACCCCCCCCACCCCCCCCCCCCCTTTTTTTTATCTCCTTTTTATAAGGTGTTTCGAGACTGCAGCCTGCGAGGAAAATGATCGGGTGACTCTAAGTTTGGAGATAATATGGATGTGCTCCTCCAACAGTGCAAAGTTCGCAGTTAGTAGCCTCTTATCTCGGCCTTTTTTTTTTTTCCTGAGAGAAAGAGAGATAGCTTCGGTAGGAGTTGCGCCTCTCTCTCTCTCTCTCTCTCTCTTTTAGCTACACTATCCCTTATAGCTGTGGAAATCCAACGGGAAAATTACCAGCATTTTATTTCTATCTTTAACTTGGTTCAATTTGACTCAATCTTTGAAGTTGAAATATGCCAATAAGTAAAGGGAATCCTTTAGTTACACTAAATAGTTCAAAGCACCGTGGGAAAAAAGAACTATCGTTCCTTATACCACCACTTAAAGCATGGCCATTAACGATAATTAGGCATATTGTCTTAATTCCTTCAGCAACATAGTTTCTAATAACTAGAGAAAGAAAGAACCTTCTTTACGACAAAATTAATTTTTTTTCAGTGGCGTATTTGCGAGACTGTAAGAAGAAAGGTATATCCTTTCGTTTGATTTTCTGACCAATTTCAAATTCTTTATCTTCCCTTCGGTTATATTGCAAAAGATATCCATCCACAGTGTCTGAAATGAAAGGATTTCCCCAGGAAAAAAAAATATTTAAATAGTCTACTTCGAAAACAGGATTGTTTGTTCTATTTTCATATTGGAATGATGTGAAATTGGGCCGCTTTCAACCTAATTCTGTTGGTTTAGTTCTTTCCTTACTCTAACGCGATGCATCATTACTAATCAGTGTAAAAATACTAGAGAGCTTCAGTGACTGCTAAGGTTGACGAAATCTACATAGGAGTTACGATAATCGGCGTTTAAAAACGAAATCATAATTAAAGCTACAAAATAGGTAATTTTCAACAGTGACGCAATAATTAACGTCGACTGTGAGCTGTTGACCGTTGCTTTAGCTGTTCGCAACTGGGTTCGATTTCTTTTGAGCTGCAACTGAAAGCAACTCTGCAGGCAACCCAATTCCATTTTCTTTGAGCTTTGATTTAGAGCAACTGCCCTCCACTGAATTCCACTTCCCTTGAGCAGTAGCTGATAGCAACTATCGAAAACCGAATGCCATTATCCTAATAGCTTTCACCGGCAGCAAATATTAGTAAAACGAATTCAGTTTTCATTTAGCTGATATGATTGCAACTGCCCGTAACAGATTTCTATTTTCTTTGAACTGTAACTGATAAGAACTACCAGTCACCGAATTCCTTTTTTCTTCGAGCTGCAATTGACCGCAACTACTAAAAACAGGTATATACTTCACAGAGCAACAGCTGACAGCCCCTACCAGCAAATAAAGTCATTTTTCATGTATCTGTATCAGGCTTCAGGTACCCAGCTACCCAGCTGTAACTGACAGGAAATCTACCAGCAGCCGAATTCTATTTTCTTTTGAGCTATAAAAATTGACAGCAACTACTAACATCCGGATTTCAACTTATCTACGCCGTAACAGATAGTTTCTGCCACCAAACAAAGTCAGTTTTCTTCTAGCTTTAAGGAACTTCAACTGCCACAAAATTTTTCTTTGAATTAAAACTAATAACACATACCCCAAACTGAATTCCATTTCCTGAAACTGCAATCCCCAGCCAGTACCTCGAACAGACAGCAACTGCATGCAGGTTCTTGCAACACCAAACTATCGTCCGAGTGTGAGTGTAGTTATTTAATAAAAAAAAGATATATTTGCCTTAAATTGCACATATATTTTCAATAGAAGGAGATGAAGATTAATAATATCACTATTATACTTGATTGCTTACTTTATGTCCCAACTCTTCTAAAGCAGATTAGTATCCCTGTCAATTGGCAAAATATAACTTATGATACAAGATGTATGACAGATTAAGAGGAGTGTGGCTGGATGCAAGACGAAGGCTGCTTCTGGTTTTTTGTGAAACAATAAATAGTAGAATGGTTTTATTTTTTTTAAATTAAAAGGAAGTCTTAAATTCACGAACAGTTTGAGAGCTCACCTGCAAGATGAGAGCATAGGTGGAACACCGATGAAAGTAGAACTGAATGGCTGACCAGGTTTTGTTAGGTATTTCTTAATGGTAGAAACTTTCAAAAGAAATGGGCCATTGGAATTATTGTTCACAATAATATGTAAACGTCTTGTTAGGTTTAAAAATATGAAGAGTACTGAAGAAAATATACTGCCAATAAAAGGTTGAACAAAAGTAAGTAAAAGAATTTCAAAACATTTTGGCAAAATACGCATCTGTGAGGAACATTCAGTTATTCAAAATAAAAAATAAAATTTGGCACAGTTGCTAAATAAAGGTTTATTTTTCATTCCGCTTCTTGTTTTCCGAGTTATCGAAGAAATGAAAAAGTACCCAGTAATGATGAAACCAGACAACGTTCCTTCACTTCCGTCTTCTTCTTCCTCTTCCTTCCTTTGAAGTCAAAAGCAAATTCATCCTCGCCATCATTAAAATCATCATCATCATCGTCCACATCATAATCATTGTCATTAACTTCATCTGTATCCGGTTCGTATCTCGGAGGAAAACCATTATCATTGTTTATCTTTCTGCCATCATCATCATCATCATCATCGTCATCTCTCTTTTAAATCTCCTCATGCCCCTCAATCTCGCCTCCTTCCCTCCCGTAAACATCCACTGTCTCCCCTTCCCCCCCCCCGCCTTCCACGCGCCCCTCCATCTCTATCATCCCCTCATTTCTCCATCTCTGCTCCTCTCACGGCACCACCCTATGCTCCCACGCCCCATCCCCCCCCCCCCCCCGTCTTCCTACCGACCCCACCCCGTCTCTCAGTTTGCACACACACTAGGCAAAGCTCTGAGATAATCGGCTATGCATGAAACGCAAATAAGACTATTGGAAAATCTTGTTAAATGTGTTTGCACTGTAAAACGCCGGTTGGTAGCCTATAATGGTGCGTCTGATACTGTATGTATTGTTGGCACATATCATGAACTTCTTTTTATATACGCAAATGATCTACAAGAGAGATTTTGGTAAGGAGGAAGGAAAAAAAAGAAAGAAAAAAGAAATCTGTTTAGACATCATCCCCCGCCATCATCCTTGTTATTTTCACAGGGATACACGAAGCTTCAATGGATCCTATTTGGACTTAGAGTACATTCTATTATTTTCACCGGGACGCGGCATTTTTCGGACGACTTGCAAAATGTTCAAATTGCACCCGGGTTACAAAAGAAGACAAGAGAGAATAAACACTGGAACAAAAGACTTTCTATAAAAGAAAGAGATCCTTCTTTTATTGCATCTTTTTTACTTCACACACCTTGCTTTTTTTCCTTTTCTGTGAGGGCAAACAGAATCCTTGGTGGGGTCATATTCCAGCTACACCAACAATGCACGAGACTGAACAACTATTGCGTGCGAATTATTCAGACGAATTATGTTTATTTTGCTACGGTGTGATTAGAATATATACGTGGATGTATACATACACACGTACACACACACAATATATATATATATATATATATATATATATATATATATATATAAATATATATATATATATATATATATATGTATATATATATATATATATATATATATATATATAGTATATAGTATATATATATATATATATCTATATATAGATATTATATATATATATATATATATATATATATATATATCTATATATAGTAGATATAGATATATAGATATACATTATATATATGATTTATGTATTATATATATATCTATATTAATATATTTATTATATATATCCATATATCTATATCTATATAGATATATATATATATATATAGATATAGTATATATATATATTATATATATATTATGTCTATATGTATATAAA
Organism: Macrobrachium nipponense; assembly: GCF_015104395.2. Taxonomy (NCBI): domain Eukaryota; kingdom Metazoa; phylum Arthropoda; class Malacostraca; order Decapoda; family Palaemonidae; genus Macrobrachium; species Macrobrachium nipponense. The sequence goes on from NC_087204.1 coordinate 35,312,967, forward strand.
TAAATAAAGTGAGAGAAAAATTGTTTCAAATGGAAAGTCACTTCTTTTCAAAAGCAATACCTCAAAAGACAACAGAATACGCATTACTACATTCGTTTGAAATCAGTCACGAAACTAGAGGTCAATAAAAGCAAAGCTTTCTAAGCGCTGAACAAATGAGTGGATAACAACAATGAATAAGCTGGACAAGAAGAAGATGCAGTAATTCATCAGGGGAACAAATGCCGACAAATATTTCAATAACAGCATTTTTGATTACGACGTCGACTTCGTATGCAGTTTGATCACACTGAAAGAAATTGTTAATTTGCGTCAGAGCCATAGCTATTGCAAGCAAGCAGATTGAGTTTAAAGCGACCTCAGAGAAGCAGTAACATGCAAGTTGGGCCCTGGAGGTCGTAAAAGTTACAAAATGCTTGTTTAAAAGGTCATTAGATACCTAATGGGTCACAACACATGCGTGACATGGGCATCGTCATAAATGGCATGGCCGGTGAAATGCAGTCATCAGGCAGTGAGATCTATTTACTCTACTGGTGCAGCATCTATTTATATATCTGTTCCTCTATTCATTAATTCATTAATGTAACGAACAGGTTTTGACATCTTCCCGGTCCTACTTATGAAAAGGGGGCGCAATTTCATTTTCATCAAATAACACAAATTAGAAATGCCGCTCTCTTATTACGGAAAGCTATTCAAATAATGAGAGCAAATACGCGATGTCATTACAATTTATGATTAAATGCAACAGCACTTCCTTTGTTTAGACAACATTCGATGAATTTCTGACAACGGTCCGGTTTAATGTAATGAATTATATAACGGGTCAGACTCCATTCTAAATCCATTGTGCGAGATCACAAAACTAATTCCGCAATCAACTCTTTCATAATGAAATCAAATGAATATTGTACCTTTCCATTAAGTCGCGCTTATCGACGCTAAAAGACGCGATGGCTCTTGCCTCTGCACTAAGGGGCCAGTGTTTCCTGCATACGTATATAAATATAATAATAATAATAATAATAATAATAATAATCATAATAATAATAATAATAATAATAATAATAATAATAATAATAAAATAATTAATAATAATAATACTCATCCTTTGGAAGTACCTCACGGCAAAAAAATTCTCTTTTGAAGTCCAACTTTTTCGTGGGCACTACAATTTTCATTATATAGGCGTACTCTCACTGCGGAATTTTTTAATTTATTAATTAGAAGTTATAAATGATTTTATTTTTATCTAATTGGCTTATGAATTTTTATCGATTTAGTTTTGTTTTTTATGAATTCAAGTCTTTACTTTCCTGTTTATTATTACTTTTAAATAATCAAATAAAAGGTTTGGTGAAGTTGCATGACCGAAAGACTATTAAGATTTTACAAACGATACCAAGACTAGCTTGAGAATAGCCTATATGATGGAGTTCACAATGAACTTCAGTAGAAAAAATTGGTATCATACAACATTATTTGTTCAAGCATCAAGAAGACGTTTCTTTTATTAGGTATACGGCAATTGGTTATAAATCATTCAGTTAGTTTTTTTTTTCACTGTCTGGTATTTTTTCTTGCTTCTATGGAATTTTTTTCAACTTGTTTTACTAGAGAACTTTTTTTTCTTGCTTTGCTGGAGAGAAAGGGATTCACAGTGCACATTATATTACATTCCATTACAAGAAAATTAACCTCTAGGTTCGATTTTTACCCAAATTGTGTGTTTGTTTTATTTATTATTTTTTTTTTATTTTAGTCATATATATATAATTATATATATCTATTATATATATAATATATATATAAAAATATACATATATGAGAATAAGGCACATATCATTTCTGTGGCAAGAAATTTTGATAAGTGACTCAACCATGTGCCTCTGGATTGAAAGGGTATGCTTGCAAAAGAAGTTATACGTCATCCATGCAGCTGTTTTTATGACCTAACAGGCAATATCCTTCACCAATAAAAAAAAAAAAGATAAAAAAAAAGTAGTGCGTTTGGCATCAAATCTGCTCAAAGCATTAGACGCCCATTCTGGCAGACTATAGTTATTTACGAGTCTCTTTGTAGTGCAACGCATCGCGCCCTTTTAAAAGACATGACACCTAGTCTGTTATTATGCGTAATAACCTCAAATTCCATTCTCGACCTAATACTAAGGAATCGTTACCGCTTTGAGATATCTATCTATCTATCTATAATATATATACATATATATATATATATATCTATATATATTTATATATTTTATATATATATATATATATATATCGATCTATCTATCGATCTATCTCTATCTATATATATATATATATATATATATATATATATATATATATATATTATATATATACTATAAAATCACAAAAGTAAGCACGTGATTTTGTTTAACAGCAAAAAGCCACAGGGAAAATTTTTTAAAAAAATGAAAAGACAGAGTGCCAAGTACTTTCGGTGTATTTACCACATCTTCGGGGCACAAGATGTGGTAAATACACGAAAGTACTTGGCACTCTGTCTTTTCATTTTTTAAAAATTTTCCCTGTGGCTTTTGCTGATATATATATATATATATATATATATATATATAATGTGTGTGTGTGTATGTGTATGTGTATGTGTGTGTGTGAGAGAGAGAGAGAGAGAGAGAGAGAGAGAGAGAGAGAGAGAGAGAGAGAGAGAGTTTTGGCCGAAACTGAATTGTTATATTATTGGATAGAACTGGATGGAAATTCTCTCTCTTTCTCTCTCTCTCTCTCTCTCTCTCACGCACGACGTTTACATAAATGTTCTATTTCTACATCCAGCAGAATATAGATAAAAAAAAGACCAAGCAGAATACTGTATCAACATTAATGGGTCATGCAAACCACAAATGAAGTTCCATTATTGTGAAATGAGGGAAGCAGAGTTTGCTTGAGGGGGCGATTGAGGCGCAAGATAGGAGTGTCTTTTCCTCAGAGAGAGAGAGAGAGAGAGAGAGAGAGAGAGAGAAGAGAGAAAATGTCATGTAATTTTCATTTGACGTGTTATACCAGGTGATACGAAGTTACAAAAATGCTTGTGGTGCAATTACGCGTGGGGAGCCAACAATAAATGTTGGAGAGAAAAACTGAATTCTAGAAGAGAATGTTAAAAGGACAAAACGGGAAGAGAAAAATGGAGTCAGGAATAATTACTCTACATTCACCCTTTGGCTCTCAATTACAGTGTAAAAACTCTCCTCTCTCTCTCTCTCTCTCTCTCTCTCTCTCTCTCTCTCTCTCACACACAATTATGAAGTAATTTTTAGCAACCATCTTGGCCGAATGTGCAAATGAATCTCTCTCTCTCTCTCTCTCTCTCTCTCTCTCTCTCTCTCTCTCTCTCTCTCTCTCTCTCTCAATTATGTAGTAATTAATCTACAGCAACCATCTTGGACGAATGTGCAAATGAATCTCTCTCTCTCTCTCTCTCTCTCTCTCTCTCTCTCTCTCTCTCTCTCAATTATGTAGTAATTAATTTACAGCAACCATCTTGGACAAATGTGCGGATGAATCTCTCTCTCTCTCTCTCTCTCTCTCTCTCTCTCTCTCTCTCTCTCTCTCACTGAATGAATAGTCGTTTTATGTCCCCCGATGAGCTATATCTCCCATCTTAGGCAAAAGCTGCCAATATCGCCAGCCAGTCAAAATGACGTTGTCTACGGTGATGCGACAAGGAGCCAATAACATCCCTCGTGATGGACTATTTTGCGAACAAAAATAACATCATCGAAAAAACGGCGACAACATGTTTGCCTTCATCGGCAAACGATAATCGTTGTGATCAAACGATTT
>NC_087204.1:35321800-35339300 GCF_015104395.2 Macrobrachium nipponense
CTGTTTTCAAGGTATGCCCTTCTTTATGAAAATTGATAAACTTTTCCTCTAACGAAACTCTGAGCGTGTCATATGAAAACAATCGAGTGATAAGCAGATGAAAGGGGAATGATTCTCTGTACCACTGGCTATGAAATAACTATTTAAAAAGGCATTATTCATGCAAAATGAGAAATAAAAAAAAAAAAACCCAAGAATGCTAAATAATGCTTACAATATCCAAGAATCTCGTCTTCCATTTAGAAATAGAGTACTAAGGATTTTCATATTTGAATCAAGAAACTAAATTATATTATATTTAGTACAGTCCTTTCATCTTGCATCCTGAGTGCCGAGTATCCGCTTTGCATGCTTTCAATATATATATATATATATATATATATATATATATATATATATATATATATTATATATATATATATATATGCAATTTGGTTGAAAGATCAGCTCTCTCACGCTCATGCAGACAGATGTTCGCACATGGACACAATTCGGTCAACGGATAGTTTATTGGAAACCCGTAAAAAAAGATTTATACGTCATGTACCAAAGTTCATTTCAGCTTCTGGTCATGTATCGTGGTTTTGAGAGAGAGAGAGAGAGAGAGAGAGAGAGAGAGAGAGAGAGAGAGAGAGAGAGAGAGAGAGAGAGAGTTTACAATATATAAAAGTTTCTGGGAGCCACAATTTTAATTAGTTTTTCGGTTACTTTGAACACAATTTTGATGATCTCTTCACATGAAAATTTTTTTCGCTTTTATACAACTATAATTCTCCTCTAGAGCAGTAACCTTCTGCGTATAAGTGTGCACAAAAGACCATTTAAATGCAAAAGATTTAAAATAATTGCCAATCTAACATTCATATATCCCCTTATTCCTAGCAATGTTACATTTCCATGTAAGCCTGTAGTTTATTAAAAATAAATTCTTGAGTAGTTACGTGAGACATTATGCACAAAATGTACAAATATTCCTTATAAGTACAAGTTTTCATATATCGTACATTATTTACATTGATTACCGCGTATCTCAAATCCTGAGATGAAGGCAGGAAACGTGAACTATTTGATGCATGTTCAAATCAATCTATCTCTGACGTTCAGAATCCAGCCACTTGGTGGAAGACAGAAATGCGAACGAAGAAGAAACTCAAAATTTTACTTTCAATCGCCACATATTTCATGGTAAGTGTTTATCAGATCTTTTTTGGAATTTCGTACATTATTTGAACAAAATTATGAAAGCGCAGCCCTCCAGCACATCCTGAGCTCTCGCCCCGCAAGAAAATAACTAAAATAAAGCCATCCTCGGAGGCAAGAAACACGAATTTTCCTCACCCTTGAGGATGGAGAACATTAAAACTTTTTTTCCTTCTCTTTCGCTCTTCCTCTCTTCTTTAACTACCATTTCCTTTCTTCTTTTTCCTCTACTCCTTGTCCTTTTCGTCCACCTCTCCTTCCTAGCTGTGTGTGTGTGTGTGTGTGTGTCTCAATCCTCTCCTACCTTCTTTCTCTCTTTATTTTCCTTCTCTCTCTCTCTCTCTCTCCTTGTTGAACTGGCACCCTAGTTCCCCAACCCCTCTTTTAGCCGACGGGGACCCTTTTCTTGATAACTGACCGAATCTCGCCTGTGTCCTTCCAACCCCAGTCGGAACCGGTGGCAAACTCAATAACAGACTAATGTACGTTTGCCATCAGTGGCTGGTCATGCGTTATTCATGATAAGAAATGGAAGGGAACAAACGCCGCTAAAGACACTCAATGGGGTTCTTGATTTAGGATTGTTCGGTTTGTTTTACTGGCGACGCGAATACATTTTCCGAGTTTCGTGGGAGGTTTGGTTGCCGAGGCGTTTGGCTGGGTTGGTCTGTCTTCGCTGGGTGTTTGGATAAGTAATTATTCCTCTTATTATATGAATGAGTCAATTTATACGTAACGAGAAATGATTGGAAATAACAATAAGTTTTATCTAAAGAGTATTCATTCTGATTGATATTGATCTTCATGAAGTCGTATCATGAACTGCCGTTAGTTCTGTTACTATTTCGCTTTCAAAAATCACTTGATAGGATTTTCATTATGCCCAGTTTAAAAATGAATTTTACCCTCCAAATGACGTCCCGTCTGTAGCAGTTTTTACTGTGATACACCCCATCTTCCGCAATAACACACACACACACACACACACACACACACACACACACACACATATATATAATATATATATATCTATATATATATATATATAATATATATATATATATATATATATATATATATATATATATATATCTATTATAGATATATATAGATATATATATATATATATACTATATATATATAGATATATATATATCTACGTATATACATATTATCTATAAAATATATATATATATATATATATATATATATATATATATATATATATTCTATACCGTCACAAGGATCACGTGACTTTTGGTTCTCATTTATTTAATTTTGTATATGTTGTATAAGTGCTCACAGGTCTGAAGGAGCATGAATGTAGCGAAGAGCAAGGAGAAAAATATTCAATTTATATAGAATCATTTGCTGAAGAATAGAAAAAAATCCCCCAGGTTACAAAAAGAAAAAAATATATGTAAAAAAAAAAGAAGAAAAAAACGCCAGGCAGATAAAAAAGAGAGGATATCAATAAATCATGATTCATAGTCTGTAGTTCCCCTTAGTCTAGGGACGGCCCTTTCCGAAAATGGGAACCATAAATTGTAAACCCAAACTCTATAAACCCCTTCCATCCAATCCACTGTATTCAAATAAAGCCCTTTTGGATTGAACTGCGTATTTCCTTCTGAGCTAGATTATTATTATTATTATTATTATTATTATTATTATTATTATTGTTGTTGTTGTTGTTGTTGTTAATACGAATGATGTAATATTCCATAAATTTCTAATGATATTGTCAGCCTATTGTGCTCTGAAATCAGGATTCTTTTATATTAGTATCAATATCCTAAATTTAAAAAGTTCGAATTTCCAAAATGTTATTGTCCTTACCATAACAACCAGGTTTTCGATTACTGTAACTTTTTTTATTGATTTTCGTATTGCTGCTTTTCTTGACTAGTAGTTATTAACGGTTGTAGTTTCTGTTATAGACTTTTTTTGTTATGTGTATTGTTGTTGTCTTCTCTTATTGAATTAGGTTCTCGATTTTATGAAGCAATTATTACCACTCACAGTTTTCGAAAGTTTCCCCGCGCCGCGCGAAATGAAATGAGAATATACTAATCTCAAGGACACACCGGGTAATAACATTAATCAAGCAGCCGGAATTGCGTCAATAATTATTTTAGCAGTTTCTGAGAACCCAGGACGAACCGCGATAATCCAAATGAAATCGCCGAGCGGAGACGAAAGGTGAAGCTTCGTTCCGCATCTTGCGTTTCCACACGTCTTGTTTGTTTTGTTTAGGTTATCTGGCGTCGCACCTCTGTTCTTCGGCGTCGAGTTCCCACGGATTATAGTGATTTGTGTGGTGATATGGCGTCGTAAATTCATTATGCAGTGTCAATTTTCCCCAGGTCTTGTTTGATTTGGTTACGTCATTTTGCGTCGTACTTCCATTCTGCGTCGTGATTCCAAAGATTTTGTCAGCCGTTGAGCTCTGATTATGCGTCGTAATTTCAAATATCCTGCTTGACTTGTCCACTTGAAGCGTTGCGCCTCCATTTTGCGTCGTATTTCCAAATATCTTGTTCGACATAACTATTTAATCTGACCCCGAACATAGGGCGGAATAAAATATTCTACCTTGGTCGTACCGACATTGACCCAGGTTTGTTGTTGCAACGCCAGATTGCACAAACAAATCAAACAATCCGTGGAAACACCAGGCGCCGAATGGAGGCCTCTCTTCCGAGCCATCTCTCCTAACAAATCACTGTTTTTGAGCCGTCGCAATGTTATCTTTTCATTGCTCGCTCAATTTTCCAAACCTCGAATGGCTTTTTTTCTCTCTCTTTTTTTTATCAGGATTCGGATTTTTTGACTTTCCTTTACCACGCTAGTACCTCGTTCACCTTTTTATATTTTTATAACTCCCACTTTTTCCCCCACCATCCACCACTTTTGCCTTTCAGTATTTTTGGGTCTCACGTTCTCTCACACAATTTTATTTTCATCGCCGGTTTTCCTCTTCCATTTCCAGCTTTTCGATAAGAAAAAAAAAGAAAGAAAAAGACAGAGCTGGGTAAAGTTTGGTGCGAAATCATTACGCTCAGACTGATATTTATCGGGCAAGGTCTCGGGTCTTTATCGGAAGTCTTTTCAAGCACGTTTCTCGATGGCTTTATTCACAACACCGTCTTTTCCCCTCATTCTTTCCTTCCCTTTGCCGCCCCACCTTCCCCTACCCCTCCACCTCTTGATAAAGTAGATAAAACCTTTTCTTCACTTTCTCCGGGTATTTCTCGGGTTTCGCTAATCTGCTACCCTTTGTCATGTCTTTCTTCGGGGTGTTCCTTTGTCACGGAATCCTTCGCCGTCGTTCTTCCACTTTTCGTGTCCCTCATCCCGTCTTTCTTCTCTGTCTTCCTTTAGCACGTCTCTCCTGTTCATTGTCAACTCTGTCATCTCTCGAATGGCTGCTATGTCATGTTTCTCTCGTTCCCCTCTCGTCATTTCCTCTGGCCTCCCTTTGTGACGAATTTCCATCTTGTTACACTTTATCATCTTTTCCTGTTCTTTGTACTTTGTCATATCTTCTCTTTCGCTATTCTTTATTGGGGGAGGAGGGGGGGAGGGGGGGGGCAAAAGTCCTTCGTCAATCAGTGCTCTTTGTCACACAAGTTTGTCTTTCTATCCTATTCTATCAGGTCATTCCTTTACTCATTTCTCAGTTCAATGTTTTTAATATATTATTCCATTCTATCCACAATTGTCTTTGACGAAATTGCTGAGTAAAAATATTTCACAAGATTCATTTCCCAGTAAGTTACCAACGTTTCCTTCCACGTTGCCGATCCTTAATTTCCATTGATTCGTTTTTCTTGCTGTTCATTTTTATTTATTTATATTTATTTGTTTTTGTTTCTTAAGTTTTTATCTCTCTCACGACACCCTTGCGTTCCCTGCTTATCAGAATCCTCTTTCCATCTTCTTGTCTCCTCTTCCTAATCGATGTTCTCATCATTATATATTCTCTCTTTCTCTCTCTTTCACTTTGATTTCCGGTTCTTACTTATACCTTTCCAGCTCAAGCTCATCTCCCCCTTCCTACCCTTCCTCCCTCCCTCCTCAGATTACTGTTCTTCCCAGTTCTTCTATTACTTACTTTCTTTCTCCAACATCTATACTACCGCTTCTGTTCCTACTACCTCCTCCTCCTCCTCCTCCTCGCCTCTTCCCTTCTTTCCGTGCCTGCCTCCCCTTTCCTCCCCCTGTTGCTACTACTACTCGACGTCCCCTCACCTCCTTCCCCTCTCTCCTTTTCGCCTCTTCCTCTCGGCGAACCAGTCTTCCGCACCATTACGACGCCGTCTGTGCAGTCGAATGTTTCGTAATTGCTCCAAAATTAAAGAGCCCCTTCAGGGAGCCCGACGGGGCCGGCGTATGGGGCACCCCGCCGATGATCTCTTTATGAGGGAACAGACCCCATGACGACGGTGACGGCGGCGGCGACGAAGGGGAAGATGACGGCGATGACGATGATTGAGTAGAGAGGCGGAAAAAATAAATGGACGGTCATTGGCGTATATGTGCGTCAGGCCGTAGTTCTCTCGCGCGTCTGTATGGTCACTGGAGTCGATGACCGTAGATGTCGTGACGCCACGCTCTGGCAATTATTCAGCTGGTTGGTTGAAGAGATGGACAATAAGATGAACAAAATGGCAACGCTTACGAGCACGTATACACACACCCTGCGCTCACGCGCGATTGCGTATGAACATCAAGCATTTATGAAAATACAGGATCCCAAAAACAACGTACAACTAAATATAGACTGCAAAATCATTACAACGCCCGATCTCATTACAATACTGATATGATGAAATGCAAGGCCGGGTCGTCGATGCAGGAAATAAAATAAAAAGAAATTCCCGTGTTTAATCAAATGAAAGAAATCATCACCTTAATGAAAGAAATCCATACGCTCATGCAATCCATACAAATATCAATACTCCCGCTCAAATTCATAAAATCACTTTATTAGAACGTCCAACCTGAGAATATTGATTTAAAAGAAAAAAAAAAAAAAGGAATTTCATTGGAAAAGCTAACCATTCACTTCGATGAATGGTTATATTTTTGGAAGATTTTTTTTTCTTTGCAAACTAATTTAATGGACATTGTAGAGGTTACGCAAATCAAATTATTCTTTCAGAGTACGTTTTTAACCATTGATTAAAATAGCTTTGAAAGTTCGAAGCTACTGGTTGAAATAGCCACTATAATTAGCAACATACCGTAAAAAAATCGCCATATTAAGTTTTGGCTCTTATTATCAAGGAAGATTCAGTTTATATGAAGCGTTGTTACCAAGAAATGTTTACCATAATATTAAAAGTTTGCTCTTGACGTTCCTTTCGAAGTATACTTATAGAAAATCATCATCACTAAGAGCTCTGATATAGAATCATACGGCTAGGCGATATCTATGGCAATATTCGTTATAATCTTAACTCCAAAACATCGGCCTCTATATCTGACTGCAATCCAAAATCAGCTCCATCACACAGGAATTATTATGTATAAATAAATAAGACAGGTCTTCACTGTCCCCTCAGAGAGAGAGAGAGAGAGAGAGAGAGAGAGAGAGAGAGAGAGAGAGAATGATGATTGAGCGATTCACTGAAATGAGAGAAATTTCCATATTCATCACGCTTCCTCCAATATTCCGGCGATGACATCTCGATTCTAACTGGTATATGGGACGGACACTGTCCTATGATGTAAAACATATTTTCGCACCTCTCTCTCTCTCTCTCTCTCTCTCTCTCTCTTTATGTATGTATGTATACTGCAATTTAGATACATGCGCGTGTAAGCTGTGGCTGCCTCGTATGTGCGCGCATACCTGTGTGTATGTCAGCACGATTTTTTAGCACATGTGTAGTTATAAATTTATACAGATAAACTCATTTGTCCTTTTATGGGAGAAAAAATACACAGTTACTCGTTTCTCTGGACGTCCATATGCCATCACCAGCCTGAACCACACATTGTGCATGTCAATCACAATTTCGTACAAGGACAACTTCAACCATGGTCATATATTGTTAGCAAAATTCGGTTTTCTTACTTCATCTTCTACTAGTTTTCTTTTAATAGCATACTGCCATTCTCTTTCATTTACTCTACTAAATCTCTGCCTGTTTTCTTATCGTCAGTCTTCACTCCTCCATAGCTTTGTCTTATCTCTCCCCTATCTTTTAAAACTGTTCAATCTCTTTTTATTGACAGGAAATACATAATACTCAAGTGAGAGCCTCAGTAATCCTATGCGAATCGTGGAGTGTAAAACATTTTACTGACGGAGAGCAGTATTTAGTTCTTGATACTCACTTCTGTATGGTACGATCAATAAAAAATATATTTATTTTTTGCCGTGAGCGACATTTGGCACGGTATAAGGTGTCTCTTCGTAAAATGAATTTTTTATCAACGACATTTTCACGAGATAAGGAGTCGCATAATAAAATATATTCGACTTCATCCACCGAGACACGACGTTCCGTTTTGATTTGAATCTAGGACATTTTAACAACACAAAAGCCTCGTTGCTTCGTTAAAAATATTCGACCTTGAGAAAAAAAAACAAATTTCTTTCTCAAATAAGTGATACGATACAAGAAGTCGCTTAGTAAAATGTATTCGAGGCAGAGGCAGGTAGGTCTTCCCTTGATATATTCTCTGAAAATAACACCGTGGAAACCAGCTGATAATACAGCATAAAAATACAATATAACGATAGTTTCTGGAATATACATGCCTAAGAATAAGCTTTCGTGGTTTCAATATTAATACAAATTAAACTAAAGCTAAGCAATATGATGGTTAGCTTGGATCTTTCTTTCTGACAGTCTGCCTTCTCTTTCTGAGAAAATACGCGTAAAAATTATGGCTTATAACATAAAAAAGAAGTAAAGATTTCCTAGAAAATATCCAGCAGTGAAAAATATGAACAACTTCAAATTAAAAATGAAGACAGACCTTAGCCCAAAGAAATGAAATCTCGTTAATGGCGGTCTATAGATAAATCTTTGTAAAAAAATGATAAAAACTATAATAATTACCGAAGATTAGTTCCCGCTAAATAAGGAAGGATTTTGTGATTCTCTAAATAGTAATTTCAAGGATTAATCTGAGGCACGGATTAGGTCGAGATCAACAAGGTCCTCTTTTCGGGACTGGGCAGAACAACAATGTACCTTTCTTTACGTTTACTTTAAGCCTTAAGGACAGCGTAGGATGAGAGCAAACTTGGTAAAATAATGATTCAGTATTGTGCCAGACAACCTACGCATTGTATATAAGAAGAGCATTCGTCACCAATCGTAATCCTACACAACAAAGAAGCGATACCAGGCCTCCGAAGTCAAATCATAAAATAAATTCCTTTGAAAGAAATGAGTCAGAGCAGATGATTGCAATCACTTCCAAATATTTATTATCTGTCTTGAACCTCAGTGATTGCGTATGAATGAATATTCACAAAGTTTTTAAAATTCTATCCATCTATCTCTATACATATTTACGCAGACACAACCAACAAAATCCATTTAAAGCCTACCCGGCTTGTAGTCCTTCTAAAAGCAAAAGCGTCCTCAGCGTTAAAATGCCTAAACACAGAGCAGCATAAAACTGATAATAAAACAGTGCATATCTCGGAGGGAAACCGCGAGAAACAAAAGAAAGAGAAAAGAATCTTAATAATCCGGACATATTTTCTGGAGGCAGCTAGGGCTGGGATCAGCGCCTGATCCCTGGATCAAAAGGATCACACTATACCACTCGGCGGCTATAATCACCGACTCCCACCATCGGCCTATCTGAGTATTACTCAACACTTTACCGTTCCATATTTTCCAGTCAGAACTTTTTGCCTTTACCCTCCCTTTACGGTAATCACCGCATTCTTCTGAATTTTGTTCGACTTCCTTATTCCTTTCTTAAGGTTTCAAAATCGTCTTTTGTTGTTTATTTTTGTGGGGAGTCGCTGGGGAAAGGTTTGGTAGGTTGCCTACGAAGACTGAAGAAGGAGTCTGTCCACGTTTTGGCATGCTAGAGAAGTATTTATAAACATATAGAATAAAATAACATTAGTACACGTTAGAAGTGAATCACGCTCAATTTCGAAATATTATTTGAAATATACTCAAAGGGACAACGGGAACAGCATACTCAAATATAATGAAGTCAGGAAGAGGTTAGATCAGAATTTCCCCAGCCATTAAAAAAAAAAAAAAAAAATAAAAAAAAATAACATCCTCGGAATTTTACAATTTTTGTATGTCTCTGAAAACGAATAATAGCCACTGGAAATATATTTACATACGTGAACATTCAAGTCAAAGCATGTGAAGCAAGAAGGTAGGGTCTGATGAAAGATTCTCAAAGAAACTTAAATCTCGACTGGTGGTCAAAAGCCCACTGGGAGGCGTTAGAATCCATCGCATAAGCTGGGCTTTTGAAACGACTCATGTTTATCAATATAATCAACATATTATTGAAAAGTCCGAGGAATTATACATTCACTGCCAGAATCTCTCCTCGTCTCTTGTTTCCTGTTCTAATTGATTTTACCTGTTTCCCTGTCCCGAGGCGTTTCCCTCCCAACATGCGTCTGTCTGTCGGTCGGTTTGTCTGTCTGTCTGTCTGTCTGTCTGTCTATCCCGTCCGTCAGCCCATCTTGCCTTCCCAAACGCAATAATCATTTGAAATGTTGCACACAGGGGTTTCCAATGGCCAGCCGGTTTCGTATAGGATCGGGATTAGAGACAATAGCGGTAAGCGACAGATAACTGGATGCAGATGGTAGAGGTAATGGCTCCGGCGTTCCATTGATAACGGCGATGGACGCTGAGTGGTCACTCCGAATATCGAGCATTTCACGAATATCCACCCTTGCAGCCATGTTGGCAAGAGCTAAAGGGAGTCCCTCGATCAATGGACGGTCGAGAGTGGCAACGATCAGGCCCCTTACAACGGCCGAAAACAACGGTCGATCTTTGTATGTACGGGGAAAACTCTTTCTGTTTGTTAGCCAACATTCTGTTCAAGTGCCAAATCACTTTAAGTGTGAATGCTAACACCCCCCACCCCAGATGCGATATTTGGTCATGAACGGCGATTATGTTATCGATACATTTACTTCGACGTGAAGAGACTTCGAAGGTTTAAATTAGATTACAGAAAACCCTCGTCGTGCTTTCATAGGTTACTTTCTTTATTCTTCTATGTGAACTTTCTGGTTTATTTTTTTCACCCACCTCCCCTTTTTCCAATTTCGGTCTGTCCCAAAAACAAAGACCGTAGGATTGACGTAAATATAACCGTGGAGTCCTGCAAATTCTTTTTTCCTTTCAGTTTTTAATTCCTTTTCAGGCACCTAGAATATTACTCGAGAATTGATAACAGAAATTCTTTATTTACATTAATCCATTTCTTCGTTCACCTACTTCACAGCTGGTGACAGTGGTATATTTACAACATGGCATGACATAAAATACAAGAGAGAGAGAGAGAGAGAGAGAGAGAGAGAGAGAGAGAGAGAGAGAGAGAGAGAGAGAGAGAGAGAGAGAATGGCTTCTGCTGCAAAAATAGAAAAGCTGTATTCGACTTGAACGTTTGAAAAATTGGACGAAAAAAAAAAAAATAGGTTTGGGGAAAATTTGTGTTCAATTGTCACTTTTAAATTCAAGTCCCCAAGAGATGAATAAGACAGCTTTCCGGCTTGTGCTGTGCAATATTTTTTTAAATATAATTTTTCTAGCGGTCTCGTCGAGTCTTTCATTTTTCTGGATGTGCTGTTTTCCTTAAAAAAAAAAAAAATAAAAAAAAAAAAGAGGATATGAATACGTGGGTAAGAAATGATGAAGGATGGACATCATTATTGCAGTTTCCTGGTTAAAACCTTCGGTTCTGTCATCTGATTCGCTTTCTAATAAAGGAGAATTATTGTTATTACAATGCCCTTTATTTCAACAGCAAAGAGACAAGCAGAATCTTCATTTCTACAAATGTTAAGGCAAATTCTAACTATCACTTTCCACGAAGAGGAAACAGGAAGCCCAGAAAGTAAATTTACAGCGGCAACCACATGGAGAGGTACTTTGAAATGAACTGTGTTGCTTGTGGATTGTTTTCGTTGACGCTCTGAAAACTTTTATGTTGCAATGCCGAAAAATTTATTTTATGTCTGCATTTCAAATAGTCTATGGACAATGATCTGCACCTTTAACTGTCACATGTCATTAACACGAATTCAAAGTGAAACATTGTTTCCATTTTAGAGTGAAAGTGAATCATCTATCAGAGATTAAAAACACATTGTTTTCAGGTGAAGCTGTTCGTTGAAAACAATGCTAAAAAGAAGCGAGTCACAAACCGGGTTCTGCTCACATAGAAATCGCTTAGATGAACTGCATAGGATGCAACGAACATTAAAATCAATTTTAATTTTAAGATGCAAGTAAATCATATGACAATTTTCAAAATGAAATAGTCGCTGTCATCAATAACAGCCCGTAAGCTAGTCACTGTAATAACTTTGAGAAAAGTGATTCGTTGGGACAAACTTCAGTGGAAATGCGAATAGTGATGATCATTTGCATGAACTTACTGAAGCCCAATTTGCAGACACAGAAAACACTGAGAAATTGAACCAGTACCTTTGTCATCTGACCTTGACCCTAATTCCATGACCTCTCACCTGATGGCAACGAGTTACAATGGTCAAATAAAGAAAAAAAGAAAATTTCACTGGATAAAAAGTTTGCTGAAGTTCCATTACAAAGAGGTACAATATTAGTTCGAGAGTTCCCAAGAATTCTCCAGAGAAAATCCCCTTTCACAGTTGATGAGATCGTTGCTTTCCAGACTTCGCCTTAGAACCTGGAGTCTATCCATGAATCTAATAAAATCCAGATTCTTTTTCCCTGTTCTATATATGACACAATGGGTCTTGTAATGTACTCAAGCTTATTTGATGTATTCAAAATGAATGACCACGTGTTTCCTAAAATTACAGCCGTGTATAAATCTTCAAAAGAATCTGAGAAAGAAAGAAGTTTCGGGATTGTCAACATTTCAGCACAAATGAAAGACGTATAAACATATTCTGATAGATATATAATTATAAAAGCAATTTGTGAAGCCAAACTCTACGTTAAAATAAAAATCATTCTTTGATAAAGATTTCCATCCCTTCTAGAGCATAGAACATTCCAGGAAACTGCATTAAGATCACCAAAAGCATTAAGGAAAGAAAAAAAAGATTCATGAGCTAGAAAATACAAATAATAGAGCCAGCCGAATTCCCAGAAAAATAAACGAATCGTCGAAAACAGCTTCCCGGCAGCGTGAAAATTCCCCGGCGTCGAATTCTCAAGAAATCCTCTTACGAGGCGGGTCGTGTTATTGGGCCCTCTTCGACCAATAACTTACAGATTTGTTAGTAGTCACTAATATGGGTCTAATTGACCCAATTAAGACACGAGGAACGGAAATCATATAGATCGTTTCCGCAGAAATTATCTAAAAAGACTCTCTCTCTCTCTCTCTCTCTCTCTCTCTCTCTCTCTCTCTCTCTCTCTCTCTCTCTCTCTCTCTCACGATTTATTCTTATTTGTCGCCGTTAGAAACGGAGACTTCATAGTCGAAAAGATGGGTTTAATTAAGAAATTTTTAGTTTTGCTGCTTTGTTATACAAAGGCCGGCGCGATTGGCAAAGTTATGGACCTATTTACTCAGGGATTGAGAATGAAAAAAAAAAAAAAGAAAAAAAAAAAAAAAAAAAAAAAAAAAAATGGGAAGGGGGGGGGGGGGGGGGGGGGGCGCGAAGGAAGAAAGAAGAGGGATGCGGGAAATGGTCACCTTCAACGATATGAAACTTACTCCTCATAGGAAGATTATAGTAATGCAAAGAACTTTGTAAAAGAAAAAAAAATAAAATCTGACTGATAAAAGAGGAGCAAATAAAAAGATGTCACTTAAAGGACGCGACGGCGGATGCTTTCCAAAATCATTTACAAATGTAAGAAATAAAATAAAAATTTATAATATTTGACAGATAAATTTGCACTTATTCAATAGTGACGAAATGGATTCATCGTAAGTAAATTCAATAAAAAATACATTAATAAACGTGTTTTATTATAAAAGGAATCAGGCGACTTACTAATTGAAGGTCACAAAAATCGATAAATTATACTGAATTGAATGTTTTTTGTAAGAATTTTAAATTTTTGAGCGTCAACCATACAATTCTATAGCGCCTGAGTGGCGTGGTTGGTATGGTGTTTGCTTCCCATCTCGGTGGTTGCGGGTTCGATTCTCGGCCATTCCATTGAGGAGTAAGAGATGTGAATTTCTGGTGATGGAACTTCACTCTCGGCGTGGTCCGCAAGTCACGTAAAGCCGTTGGTTCCGTTGCTGAATAACCACTGGTTCCATGCAACGTAAAAACACCATACAAATAAAAACAAACAAACATACAATTCTATAACTACAATTCAAAATGAATATTTATAAGACACTTCACAGCTTACGAAGTGACGTTCTTAGGAACAGTGAACAAGGAAATATCATGGGCTCAACCATAAATAAAATATACATTTGAAAATGAATATTTATAAGACACCGTCACATCTTTCAAAGCGACAATCGTAGGGACGGTGAACAGAGAACTATCATGTGCTCAAAAATACAATGATGGGTTATAATAAAAATATTCATGCTTGTTCAAGCTATGAAAAGCATAAAAAGTATTGTAAGTTCTATGATTAAATGTGAAAACTTGAAAGTTATCGAGAGTACAATTTTAACCAAATATTCTGCATACGGGAAATCACGCCAAAACTCTCATTTCAAAGACTACATTTTTATACAAAAATATTCAATTCTCCTCTAATTTTCAAAAAACCATTTTTGACTTTTTGATTGCTTCGTATTCTCGGTTCGTGTCTCTGATTCAATATCTCTACACGAAAAAAGAAAAAAGAAAGAAAAAAAAGAAAAAAAAAGAAAAAATAAAAGACAAAAAAAAGAGTTCACCGCAATTTGCAGTTCAATTCAGTGGCAACATGTCCCCTGAACATTTCCTTTCAAAAACCAAAATCACGTTTGAATACAATGGGAGAAAAAAAAATGTGTATTCCCGAATGGAGCATAAAAGTAAATCCGAAAAGATATCAGTGAAAAGGAGCAAATATTCAACGTAAAAATAATAATCAAGGTAAAATGATGTTGTTAGAACCCGAGTGTTAAGAATAAAACTAAGTCCAGTGGACAGCAGGACAGATATAATCTGTAAAAACGGGGGAAGCAAAAATCAGCGCGCTATGTTTTCACAAATTCCCTTTTTTCACAATAACATTATACACACACAGATATATATAATATATACTATATATATATATATATATATATATATATATATATATATATATATCTATCTATATATATAATATATATATATATATATATATATATATATATAATAATTACGTTAACTTGATTTCGGATATGAAAACAAGATATAAATACTCATAAAACCATTACTCGCTTGAACGCTGTCAAAATTCTGTTTCGTATTCAGACAAATATAGACAAAAGGAGTGAACTCATGTTAGAGTGCTTAACAGTAATCGTTCAAAACGTGCCAAGTCCTATTTAGTATTCGTATCATCAGTTGTCCTGTTTACATGTCAGGATCTTGACCTTTTAGACGCTTTGATTGCGGAACATCCTATTACATTGTAGTGCCTTATTTTAATTCGGCTCTCTTCAACAGCAGCTGTCAGAAAGACGCTTTGACATACCAACAAACACATGACGTACCTTCATACGATTATTCTAGTAGAGCTTTTGAAAAGGCTGCGTTGATTCATCGCAAGCGTTACCCAGACTAAAAGAACCCACCGATAAAACTGTCTTTCAATCCAGTCACATATTTTAGAGAATTGCGACTGCTTCGTCACATAAAAAGAGTCCCCCAACCAAAACAAAGCTGCGCGTTACGCATCAACTAAACGAGATGCTTTAGCCAGTTAAGCCCACGTACTCCGACAAACGTTTTAGTTCTATAGCCAGCTCGATGTACGAGTCTACTATTCTCCACCGCACTACACTCTCTCTCTCTCTCTCTCTCTCTCTCTCTCTCTCTCTCTCTCTTACTTTTCTTAAATCTTTTAAGACCGAGTACGCTACCAATCGCTTTCGGGAACAACTGGTTGAAGTACAATGCTACAGATTCTCTCTCTCTCTGTTAATTTCTTAAATCTTTTAAGACCGAGTACGCTACCAATCGCTTTCGCGAACTGGTTGAAGTACAATGCTATAGATTCTCTCTCTCTCTCTTAAATCTTTTAAGACCGAATACGCTACCAATCGCACTCGGGAACAACTGGTTGAAGTACAATGCTATAGATTCTCTCTCTCTCTCTCTCTCTCTCTCTCTCTCTCTCTCTCTCTCTTTCTCTCTCTCTCTTTTCTTAAATCTTTTAAGACCGAGTACGCTACCAATCGCACTCGGGAACAGCTGGTTGAAGTACATTGCTATAGACTCTCTCTCTCTCTCTCTCTCTCTCTCTTTTCTTAAATCTTTTAAGGTAGAGTACGTTACCAATCGCTCTCGGGAACAGCTGGTTGAAGTACAATGCTACAGACTCTCTCTCTCTCTCTCTCTCTCTGCGATATATTGTAAGCACAACCTATCAAATTTATTCTTAATACAGGAATTGAAGAATATATATCTTACTCATACAATACGATTTGAATTAATAAGGTGATTTTAAATTGATCGTACTGTAAAAATATTGTGCTCTATTGCATTCTCATAATACAATCTGCATTAATAAATGGCTTTTAAATGTATTTATACTGCTGGAAAATAGATTTATATTTATTTTAAAGAAAATATTAAACATCTACTTTAATAGCTCTGACGAACCTCCCACTTCGGCTTTCTCAGGGAGTAAAGTAGTGGCATCATACATTACTAGGCAACCTTACTTTATTGCACTTATCGGTAGTTCGGAAACTTAAGGGCATTGCAGAGTTGAGAAGACGATAAGTAACCCATTCTTCTTGTAAACTTACGGGAGTACTTGAGAAGAGAGAGAGAGAGAGAGAGAGAGAGAGAGAGAGAGAGAGAGAGAGAGAGAGAGAGAGAGAGAGAGAGAGCATTTAGTTACACAATCAAATCACCGTCAGGAGCTAATGTTTAGGATGGAGAGCATATATATATATATATATATATATATAATATATTATATAATATATATATATAAATATATAATATATATTATATATTAAAATATAATATAGATATATATATATAGATAATATATATATATATATATATATATAAACTATAAATATATATATATATATATATATATTATAGAATGCGTGTGGAGAGAGAGAGAGAGAGAGAGAGAGAGAGAGAGAGAGAGAGAGAGAGAGAGAGATACATGCGTATAATGTATTCGTAATTCTCTTGTCTAAGAGCGAGAGCATCCCGAGAGAGTAATAATTAGTTCACCAAGTTAACCAGATTAAAAACCATTTTTACTACAGAGAGAATAATCTGAGTAAGCTCTAACCTAACCTATTACCTTCTTTACTTAAGACTTATAAGGCTCAAGTATACAGTTTTTTTTTTTCTTTATTTTAGACGGGAAAGAACAGTCTAGTCTTTCATGGAGTTTTAAGAGACAGTTTTCGAAAAGGGATTTTTTTTGTTCGGTACCGAATAACGAAATTACGTAAAGAGGGGCCGTGGAACACCGACGTTTTCTCATTATTCTCGTCTGCTCCCAGGAAAAAAAAATTCATGAAAGAGGCTGATCCGTTTCGGGACTGATAATTCAGTTATGGAAAACTCTTTGATATGAGAACGAAGCAGATCCCAGCTTGAAAACATGAGTGCTAGGAACCTCTCTCTCTCTCTCTCTCTCTCTCTCTCTCTCTCTCTCTCTCTCTCTCTCTCTCTCTCTCTCTCTCCTTTGTGATGAAGGGTGATTAAAATGTGGATGTTCAACCATCTTTCATCCCGCAAATATCGCCCAAAAATCCGGAGAGGACCAGAGATAGGATGATTGATTAGCACAGATACTCTTCTGATTATAATCCTTCCTAATTCAATCTGGGCGTCGGAGGAAAAACCTAGTAGGCGATAGGGATGGCGCGGGGGGGGGTGGGGGAGGGGGGGGGGAGCTTGGATTGGGGAGGGTTGGAAACAAGATATAATGTACTCCTCTCTCTCTCTCTCTCTCTCTCGCGTAGCACAAGT
>NC_087204.1:35341800-35346800 GCF_015104395.2 Macrobrachium nipponense
ATGTTAAATATACAGGGAAAATGGAAGTTGATATACACGTCCACATGAAAGTAAAAAGGGTTTATTTGTATAATGCGCACCTTCACCGTCCTTTTAAGCAATCAGTCCGTAATCAGCGCTGAAATTCACAGTCAACAATATTAATATACTGATATTTATCATAGTAAATGCACTCGCTAAAGGGGTAGGATTTTTTCAGTTGTTAATAACAGATTCATCATCCACTCGTATTTCAGGTTTATGCTGCCTATGACAATTTTGGAAAACTAATTTTGCTTAATCCTAACAAAAAAGGAGAGAACAAAAAAGTGTGCTACTGAGGAGGGAGGTTAGGAAGGGGGTGGACAGAATAGAGAAAATCGCGGAGCACGAACACGAAAGGACCATTACTATTTTGAGATGTAGTACGAACGTAAACAAAGGGCTCAACTGTCCTCTCCTTCTGATTCTTCCCCTTTCTTTATCGCAGATTCCTTGAAACGGCATTTCCTCTTTGCCTCCTTTCAAAGAGCAGCGCGAAAGCTCTTACGGAAATTGCGCTTCATATGTTTTCAGGTTCCCCGGTCCATCTGGCATTCGTTTCGGGTTTTCGCCATTAGTGCTCTTGCAAGCTGTCGGGTGGAAGGTCGAACTCTCTATTCTGTCACTTGTTCGTTTATACACACACACACACACACACATATATATATGTGTAATATATAATATATAATATATAAATATATAATATTAATATATTATTATATATATATAGATCTACACAAACAGACTATAAATCCATCCATACACACAGGCACCACACAATATATATATCTATAATATCTATATATACTAATATATATATATATATTATATATATACTTATATTATACCACATATAGATATATATATACACACCACACACACACACACACAACACATATGAATATATATATATATAAAGTGCACGACACAAACACACATATAATAATTATAATAAGTATATCTTAGTTTAACCAGACCGCTGAGCTGATTAACACCTCTCCGAGGGATGGCCGGAAGGATAACATTATTATTTACATGGCTAGGAACCAGTTGGTTAAGTAGCGACGGGACCTACAAATTATTGTGGGATCTGAACCACATTATATGGAGAAATGAATTTCTTATCACCATAAATAAATTCCTCTCGTTCTTCATGCAACAGTGGGAAGTGAACTCGATAGGCGAGTAAGCAGCCCACTCGTCCACTGAGGAACTTGTGTGTGTATATATATATATATATATATATATATATATATATATATATATATATATATATATATATATATATATATATATATATGTTATTTCCCGGTGACCATCATTAATACGAAAGACGAGAAGCCAGCAATCAAGTGCCTAGTTTGTGAAATTAATTAATAAATTGGCAGATAAATATATAGTTTAGCTTCCACGTACCAAATAGCCTTTTATTTAACGAATTAATGTGTTTATGGGGGACTCTGAGAGACAGTTTCCTGAGTGCATTGCTAAATAAACATAGGAATTAAGCAACGGATGTTTAATGGATTAAATGATAAATACGAATCAGGACGTATAATGATGCATTTATCATCTGATTGTGAGAATTTATCGTCTTTAAATTGATTTCCTATCCTTAAATACAATATATATTAAGATAGTATATATGATATTATACGATATTATATATATATATATATTTTTTTATTAATTTTATAGATATATATATATATATAATATATATATAATATATATTATATATAAATATATATATATAATATCTATATAATCGTTTGTCAGAATTCGTAGTGTTAAAATTGTCATTAAATTATATTGCAAATATGTATATATACATATACATATATCATTTATATATATATCTATATATATATAATAAATATATACATATATATATATTGTAAATACTAAGTGTATATGTAAGTGTTTGTTTACATTGATTGCCTTAAAGTAATCAAGTAGTGTTTCCTAAGGAGATTTTTTCAATCACCAAGGCACCTCTACAACTATGAAGAGCTAACGGTTGAACACTTAGTAATGATTCTGTAGAAGCTTTGCTCACTTCCTCCACACAATGCGAAGTTTCTACATACTTTGGACCTTCTTCGCATTAACCCTTAAAACATTTTTACAGATTCTTCCTGCTTAAACATTTTCCCACATACGACTCGGGAAAAATAATGACGCGAATGTCTGATTTATTAAAATATCCTTCAGTGTGTTTTTCAAATCTAAATATATGAAATAAAAAATAAATGCCCAGTTATACAAGCATTCTGAGTAAATTTCCTTATATTTACATTCTCTAGCTAACAAGACATATGTTAGCAGAAAAATAATGAAAATAAATAAATAAAAATATAATAAAAAATTATTACATACCATTACTTATACATTTTCAACGAACTTGAATCATTTCTTCGTATTCAAATATACTGCCAGTTGGAAGCTATATCTAAACATAAAAGCCACATAGAAAGAGTACATAAAAACACAGGCAAATAAAAAAAACTTCCTTGGTGTCCCTCAGGGAATAGCATGCAATAAGGCATGCATGCAATGGGGGGTGATTCAAGGTGAAATATGTTCTTAGTTTCTCTCGCGGCCCGACGCTCGCTGGCACATAAACATCTCTTTGCCTGAATGAAATATTAATCGTCGTACGATGAGAATGAATGAGGATAAACAAAACCGCCCAGTTCATTCATCTTCCGAGAAAAAAGAAAAAGATACACGACTCTCTCGACGGTTATAAAAAGAAGAAGGAGAAAAAAAGGAAATAATCAAGGAGTTTTGGTGGCACGTTTTTGCGGTTTTCATTTTCGTATTATATTCTCTGTTTCTCTGTCCGTCTGCATGTAATATCCTAGAGGCTCGAAGACTCATTCTCCCCTCTATAGAGCGTTGGTGCATGTTTTTGAGAAGTCATATCAAATTTGACTTCTTAAGAGTCAAAAGTTATCTTTTTATTTATAACAATAAGTGAACAGTAGCACCTAAGAGAGAGAGAGAGAGAGAGAGAGAGAGAGAGAGAGAGAGAGAGAGAGAGAGAGAGAGAGAGAGAGAGAGAGAGAGAGAGAGAGAGAGAGAGAGTTTAAAAAAGCTACTTTTCATCTCCCAATTCCAAAAGCCGATACCCATCTGTGTATTCAGCTTAGTGTCATTTTCTTCCCAAATGGTGAGTGTTTTTTCAACGAAGAAAGGAGGATAATCGACTTTCCTTTCACGAGAAAGGCGAGCTAGACAAATGATATCCGCCACCCCCCCTAGATCTATTCTTAAGAGGAGTACACTATTTTTTTCTTTTGATTTGTGAAGAGACCAAAACGGATATGTCTGTTCAGAAACTAGAAAAATCCAATGTCTGGAGTTTAGCATACACAATATACATACGAGCATACACTTAGTTACAATGTATGAGGTGACATTATTTGTACTTAACACAGAAGTACTATATAGTTTCGGAGGATTTATTTCAGTAACAAAAAAATCTAAAATTTTTGTTCTTGGGCAAATTAAAATCTTTAGCATCAATGAAAACTTGAAACTAAAAAAACTTCATCGTTGCATCAATTTGCAACCAAAGAAATGACGACACATTTGCAATATACTGATCTTTCGTAAACCAAACCTTCCACGTATGACCACGGACGAGAGAGAGAGAGAGAGAGAGAGAGAGAGAGAGAGAGAGAGAGAGAGATGAGATCCGACAATCACGGTGGTCGTATCTTTGTAATCCTTTCGAATTCTAATCAGTGATCGTGTGGAAACCTTATATGGTTAATTACAATACAGATAATTAGCCATAATTATAAAGTCTTTACACAACTGTAACACCAATCATGGTGTCTTATGCATACGGTACACATGTTTGTTAATGGGTATCGGGGTTTGACCTACTGAGAATTAATGCTGATTCTAACGTCTATAATTTGTCTCACATGTGCGCAAAGCCTTAATATATCTATATATACACACACACACACACACACACACATATATATATATATATATATATATATATATATATATATATACATATATATATATATTATATATGTATATATATATATATATATATATATATATATATATATATATATATATATATAATATATATATATATATATGCACAGACAACAAAGGAAATGTGTGATACTGAGTATTTGCCCATGTATGTGTCTATCACTAATCAACCTCAGAGAATTTATATTGATTTTGGTTGAGTTACTGAGCATTTAACATAAATATGCGCGTTTTTTACACCCCAACGACATAAACGCTGTGTGTGTGCTAATTTGCATTTGCTCATAATGTGCATACCAATGCACACTAATGGAGTTTGCAGTGTTTATGCGTGTTAATGCGCATTTAGCCGTAACGATGTGTACACTTTATTTGCGTGTAATCATCCGCATATAGCCGTTATGTGCGTATTATTATATAAGAATGTTATTTATATACGTTTCCAAACTAGCGACATTCGTAAGGAGCCTTTGTCTATACTGCGTGCATTTTCTTGACAGTCGAAACTCATTTTTGCTGTGTATGCAAGTGGTAATTAACGCGCGGATTAGGATACTGATAGCCTTAGGATATTGATAGCGTACGTGCGCGTCACGCACTCGGTCTAACGTGCGCATAATCACAACGATACGAGGACGGGGAAAGCGAGGGAGACTGACTTCACTTCCTGGCAACAAGGGCGAGAGTCCAGGCGGACTATCGCCGTAAATTCGTCGAATCAGTTTCCCGCGTCTTTTATGACGGAGGAATTCTGAAACATGGAATCCATATCCAATAACACCTCCCAAGACGAGTATAAAACCTTTCTATTACCCCTTTATTTCATCTCCCGATGGGGATGGAGGGGTGGAGGGAGAAAGAGAGGGAGAAGGAGAGGGAGAGAGAGGCGCCGCTGAAAGGAAAGGGGGTCCTACTCGCTCGAATGGCTCTCTTTCGGCCATTCTAGGCCTTCTCAT
>NC_087204.1:35351800-35356800 GCF_015104395.2 Macrobrachium nipponense
AAAGTATAGATTTTCATCACGATACATCTGTCAAGGATATACCTCAGGTTTGTTCCAATTCGAAAGCTACTGACTTTGGAGACTTTACTATGAAAAAGGGAGGACTAAAATGTAGTATATGGAATTACTGAAATATCTATGGAATTAATATCGACATAGATGCAGCATACTTGATCTAGGAAAATGCATTAATTTTACATTATTTCTCATATAATGAAACCTAACACCTTTCGTGATAAATCCACCAGCATTTCTAATCTCTTTTTTTTATGACACAATTGCAAAATTAATTTTCAATAATACCTAGCGTACATAACATCTCACTCGGGATTTGTAAGGATATTATTAATACTCGTGAAAATTGTAAATGATTTTCATATATTGTAAACTCGAGGGGTTTTCCAAAATGACCTTAAAATAACGTTTATAACGAATATTAATTACCTTACCTTTTATCATAATCAGTTTAATATCCCTTATCGAAGAATTTTTATATAAAAGAATTAGGACCTCAAATTTAATTGTTAATTTATGTATACACTCCTCAAATGACCACACAGTGTAAATGTTGTAATTATTATAAATTATTAAAATTGTTACTCGTTACTGGTATTATCATTTTATTTTTACGTCTTATAATCAACCATTGTAAATACATACTTTGCTGATTATCAGGTTACAATAAATAAATAAATAAATAAATAAATAAAAAATAAAAGGCATCGTTTGTGATGAACACTGACTGAAGTATCCGAGCTCGAAATGGCTCTTGAGGTAAGCGAGGTGTATACAGACTTTGACCTGACAGCTGTTATTTTGCGTTACTGGAATTACTACTCAAAATAACTAACAATTTGAATCTGAAGTTTATGGCTTAGGGGACTGTCCTTAAAAGAGAACAAAAATTAAGAATGGTTCAGTATGCAGTTCCAAAGCTATTTCATGGGAATGGGGGCCAGTAGCAGTCATACATTCTACACGTTTATAGCCAAAGGGATGCTAGCCTTTTCTCCTGATATTCTGGTGTTCCACAGTGTAGCATTTCCCGAAGAATAGTTATTTAACAAAGACAATAATATTTTCATACTAAATACGTATTTAGCCAAAAGGAAGGGTAACGGGCTCCATCCAAGATAGTTTAATACAAGGCCTTGGCTGTTCACAGAATTTGAAACTTTTGAGTACATCGCGTCACAAGCTATGTCGACGAATTGAATGGTGTACGATGATCTGAAAGTCGCCACAACAATAAAACCGGAAAAATCATTCTGACAGGATTTAGGGACCGGAGACAAACATCCAAAATAAGCGAGATATCACCATCAAGATTATCTCCGTTGGAAGTTCAACCCTCGCATTCTCGAAAACATAAATTCTCTCTCTCTCTCTCTCTCTCTCTCTCTCTCTCTCTCTCTCTCTCTCTCTCTCTCGTAATACATCTGCTGAAGATTTGACTCAGCAGACCTTACGAATACAGATTTCACCCAAGAAAGAACGTCGCGCTGGGAAAACCGGATGTCCAGGATACCAGGTAACAAAAATTATATCAATTCAATATATATATATATATATATATATGATATATATATATATAGTATATATTATATATCACTATATATAGGTACATCTATATAAGTATGTGTGTATATATACAATATTTATATATACTCTATATATATAAACGTATATATACCATATATATGTGTGTGTGCGCGCGCGCGTGTAATTATAATGTTCTACAGATGACATCTGACTGTATAGGAACAGAAACCAAACACATATTATCAAACTAAGAAATGTAGTAAAATTTGGCCATAACTGGTTGTAAAATAATATCTAAGTCACTTTTCATATTACTTTTTTATGCTTTGCCAGGCCTAGGTTAACCAAAGGCTGATATGAAAATATGAATCCCAAAGGACTTCGTATACATAATTAATGCATATGTATGTGAAAGGGCTTGGTTATTAATGTAGAATCAAGAATTATTTAGCAGATGTTGTAACTGTGTTGGAGGAAGAGCGAATAAATATGTTTGCGTTCCAAAAAATACTTAACGTTTCCATCACGAGCAGAAGAAGAGGACGGTGGCGTAATTCACCTCGAGGATACACACTCACTCTCAGTTAGAAAACAAAGAGATGAAAAGACAAGGCGTCATATCGCGTATCACTTAGTCGAACAACGACGAATCCTTCAAAATATTTTCATATCTAAGTCCAAATCCTTCTTTCTCGACAAAAGTTTTCCCCGGGAGCTTTCGGAGATTCGATTAGGCTTAAGCGTGTGCACAAACAAAGCCCATTTTCTGTGTGAGCAGTCTTAGCCCCCTTATTCAGTTGAGTATCCCATCTTCCCCCCCATTTTTCATGCGCCCTTCTTATCGGTCATCCTAAATCATATCTCCCGGATAATTCCTATGGATATATTCTCCCTTTTTCGACTCATTGGTCCTTATAGAATTTATCGTTCCCGCTGGCCGCCTTTTTATTGTATTCTTTTTTTCTCGGTCGTCCTATTTATACAAACGCTTCGCTTTATGACGCCGTCTCTCTTGTGGTAAACTGTCCTTCCGTATGTCGGTCACGTCACCAAAACTCTTGAACAAATACAACCCGCAAAAAACGGGTTGTCATTTCTTCTCTTGGCCTTTCTTTTCCTTTCTTGTTTGGGTTTTTATGTATCACCGCTGGGAAGGCAAAACATTTTTCAGGAACATTAGTGTGGAGAGAGAGAGAGAGAGAGAGAGAGAGAGAGAGAGAGAGAGAGAGAGAGAGAGAGAGAGCACTGATAAAAGAAAACCAAAGAGTGAAAGACACCAAAAAGATATTAGGCCCTATTAAACTCTGTGTGTGTGTGTGTGTGTGTGTGTGTGAGAGAGAGAGAGAGAGAGAGCCATCACTCACAACCAGCGCATAAGCAGAGGAGGAAGCAAAAACCAAAAGCATACTTTCACCATAAACAAAGAGATATAGACAGTTCTGTTAAATGTAGAGAGAGAGAGAGAGAGAGAGAGAGAGAGAGAAGGGCAAACCCAAATGAGATTTTTCGCCCGGTTTGTTCCTCTTTCTGGCCAGAGTAGCCCGAGTATGAAGCGATCGCGACCATCGAGCGTGTTTACAACACCGTACAAATTCCATCTTCCGATCCTCCCTTGGTTATGAAAGCTTCCGTAAATCGACAATGTCGGTCGGAAGGAAAATGGAAAAATGATGAAAAAAAAATCATTTCACAATTTATTTTTATACCACCGCTTCAAAATGTTAAATCTTCCGCTTGTAGAGACGCGTAAGTTTCAACATATTATTATTATTATTATTATTATTATTATTATTATTATTATTATTATTATTATTATTATTATTATTATCAATGTCAGCAAAAAATTCTGTTTATTAATTCTTGGCAACATATTATTATTACTATTATATTTTATTATTATTATTATTATTATTATTATTATTATTATTATTATTATTATTATCAATGTCAGCAAAAAAATTCGGTTTATTAATTCTTTGGCAAAAACATGATATATTTTCTACTACGGTAACTGGCAGCATATTTGAAGTATCATAACTAAATAATATGAGAAGAATATTTCGAAAATATTAAATACCATGCAATTCAATGCAAGGAAAAGGCAAAATTAAAGTCTAGGGCCATATCACACCATATTTAACTTACTATGACCACTTACTCGCTGGCTGATCTCATGAAATTAAACATCTTGAGATAGACTATCAACGACATCAAATCAGAATTCAAAAGAAAATTAATGTATAGAGTTATTTACATTTCCCGTCATTTTCGACAAAGCAAAAGTCTTTGTAGTAAAGCATCCGAACACAATATTTGGAATTTTTGAGGATTTTCTACCTTTTAAAACTTTAATTACTTGAACCTCATTTCGCCATGATTATAAATGCAGGATCCATTAGTATCATTGCAAAACGAGAATAATAATTGCCTCATTAATACATAAGAATTTCAGTCCAAGGCTTTACATGCAGAGATCATGAGGTAAGATTTCATAATGATTTAAGTGCAAACTCGATTGAAATAGCTCAAAGTTTCTTAGAATACAAAATCTCACTTTATAAAAAAATGAAAAAATAAAAATTATAAATTTCAAAAAATAAAAATTCAAATGAAAATATAGTAACTGAGAGAGAGAGGAGAGAGAGAGAGAGAGAGAGAGAGAGAGAGAGAGAGAGAGAGAGAGAGGAAATTACTTGCCCTCCGAATTTCGACAACGGAAGAAATTTTGTAATTTGGTGAGCCCCCTGAAGAGCTCTAAGAAAAGGGAAAGCTTCAATTTCCCAAACACTGGTCCCTGACTCATCGTCTAAACTTGCCATTTTTCCTCAACCCTGCAACCGAGCCCCGAGAATTATGTTATGAACCCAGAGAGAGAGAAGAGAGAGAGAGAGAGAGAGAGAGAGAGAGAGAAGAGAGAGAGAGAGATTTAAGCAAAGCACTGCCTTTATACCGACAAATGATTTACTTCATGGTAACAAGACTTTATTAAATTTTCACAGAGAGAGAGAGAGAGAGAGAGAGAGAGAGAGAGAGAGAGAGAGAGAGAGAGAGAGAGAGAGCTTTACGCCTTACTTTTAAATGACGGGGGGTTTATTTTTCAAGTTTGGTGGGAATCGGCCAAGTTTTGCCAAATTTATAACATATTTCTTAAGTTCACAACTAAGTTACGAGAACTATTTCAGTCCAGTAACTTTTTTCTCCGCGTTAAGATAAACTTGTAATTTATAATGAGCGTAAACTGCTTTAATCAAAACATATTAACATTTTCTCGGATACGTTTTTATCACACTTCCCCAACAGGGAAAAACTCATCATGGAAACGGCCCAACTTAGGAAATTCCATTTTATTCTTTTTTTCACTAGAGAAAAGATTTCAGGACATTGCTCTTTTGTATGCAAATCATTATCATTATCGATTTTCACGGGAGCTGTACGTCATGCGTAATTTTCAACGTTTC
>NC_087204.1:35359300-35364300 GCF_015104395.2 Macrobrachium nipponense
TATAAGGGAAGGGAACAAGTCCCTTTGGTTTTAGTCGATGAAAGTTTCGTAGAAAATGAAAGATCAAGATTTGTATTTGACATTTGTCATAAAATATTTTATTAAAACTATTATCTTGAAAGGATTTACTAACAGTCAAAGTCCTCTAAAAAGAGATCTTGTTAAATTTTTCAGGAATTAAAGTCTTGTACAATTACAGAACCGTTGTGCCCTACAAGAATTAGTTATGATAAAATTTGTCAAATAAATTATTCTATTAAAACCGTTCGTATTTAAACGATTTAAACTATTAAGACAGGTCATTTCAAAAGGAAATAAATGGAACTGATTATAACCTAACATTACGAAGATAATTTTAGTTGGTTTAAAGGTAGTTTCCCAATGGCAATTGTTTGTTTTATAATTTAATGTTTTATGTGATTTTTTCCTCTCGAAGGAACTACTTATTATAACAGACACTTAATTAGAAGAAAAAAATTAAATATACTTCCGATGTCGAAGATTGCAATTGTTGACAAGCCAGCTTATAGCAATAAGGCATGTTACTAGAAGACAAAACCGAAGACTGCGAAATTAGCCCCAGAAAAATTATCAAATTGTTTGCAGCTTTCATATAAGTATAGGGGGTTCACTCATATGGTAAACACTGTGCGCTGTTTTCCCTAAATTAGCTAACTATCATGTATTTACATAATCTTTTAATTGGACATAAGACCTTTCTGCGTGGCAACTGTCATAATTAAAATTTTTAATTCTGTTACAAATGACTCAATTAAAATAATTAAAAAAATGAATCTTCAAACTGCATTTGTCTATGAATGGTTATAGATACCCCGGCTGTTTGCGCAGCGTGTAAGTCCACATCATTATCTCTTTGGAACAACACATTAGGAAAAAATATTTTTCCAATAACATTTAAGGTCATTTTTTAAATCTACATCTCGTAAATCTGATTCGGCAACAACAGGTTATTCCTGCTTTGAGGAGAATGCCTAATTATTACCAAAATCTGATTTCCAGCTACTTGCTATCAACGAATCAAGCTGTCGGTAATTCAACCTATCATTCAACGTCTGTCTGTCAATAAACCAATGAGAAACTTTATGGCCGTCGATCGATCTGAGCCTTGTGCTACACTTATTGCTCCCACAGTATCACTAACCCAGCTCTTGCAGCAGATGACATTTCCTGGAGGATCTCCTGATTTACTAATGTCAGCATTAAAGAAAGAGGGCTTCCTGCAAAATGAATTGCATGTTTAAAGAGCCCTCTTTGCAGCGTGGTCGTATTGTATACGTGTGTAACGTTTCAATGAAGATATAAATGGTATTTCATTGAGACGCACTCCAGTCATGCGCGTATTCCTATTATTCCTATTGCTAAACTTTTTTTTATTAATTAAACATAATACACATAAAACGTTTGGCAAGTACGTATTTGTATAAGCACATTTGATTACCAACAAACTTAAAACCTAGGATACACATTTATCATCAACACAAACACACACACACACACACACACATATATATACATATATATATATATATATATATATATATATATATATATATATATATATAATTATCCTATTATTATATACAATATATATATATATATATATATAAAAATGAACCAAGATACAATCGTTAAACGGTGCAACAAGTACAAACAAAAATGTCCTGAAGTGTGATTTCATCAGGAATTATTTTTTTTCAGTCCCCAACAATGCAAACTAGTCTTGACCTGAATCGTTTACAAATTTTGACGTCTTATTTACGAGTTCATCTTTCAGAGAAAATAATTTTAGACTCACTTCAGTTCTAAACAACTGAAGCTGACGTCCAATTTTCAATGGAATGCCACCATCTTGTAATAGACATACTCGGCATATTCCCCAGACTTTGCCTCATTCATTTTGGATAATTTTCTTGCACAAAGTCCGCTAACCAAACAAATCGCGCAATCAATCAGTTATCACAGCCCAGTGTGTAAGAGGAGTACAATAACTTCGTTTATTGTCGGGAAATCATACGTACTCAACAGCCAGTATATGAAGGTAAACGTATAAGCAACTACAATCTCCAAACCCTGCTATGGGTGAACAGTACAACTCAAGAATGTAACATCCAGGCCACGAGTCATATTTGATGACGACGAAGAACATAAAGGTAATCGAAATCGGAGAGGATAGAAAAATATCAACAAAGAAAAGAGATGAGGATCGAAATGAGGGTCAAACAAGAACAACAGATGGAATCCATTAAACCAATAACAAAGAGGATTTGAGAGGATCAATAACTCTAATCAAGTTAGGTTGCCATTAAGGAGGTTAAAGAAATATTAAATAAAAATCAAGCACACCGAAAACTTTGAGGATTTGACGACAGCAAAAACATATAAATCAATAGACCGACAACGAAGAGGAATTAACATCATCATCATCATCAGCAACAACATCATCAAATAAAACAAAATCGCCGATGGGAAACAAAGTCGCAGTCGCCAAGAGAGGCCAAGATTGGTCTATTGAGGTCCGGAAGATTCCAGACATCTCCCATCGGCTGCACAATGACGTCATGACATTTCTTGGAAATAAAAGTGGGGGAAACCGAATGGTCTCAACTCCGGCCAGACTAAATGTTTTCATAAGGGCAAAAAAAGGTCCAATAACAGGTACTAGATAGAAGCCACTCGTCGACAAGGGTCAATATTGTGACAAACGAACCCCGGCGTCGACAACAGCAGTCTAAGACTGTCTTTCTCTCTACATAATTGCATCTTTTCGTTCCGAGATATCTAATATTAATTATCAATAATGGCCTCCTAATAGTTTAATCTAATCAACTGCACGTATAATGATTTCATAAAATGAAGGATGGCAGCCTGGAGCTCACCAATTTTCACAAATGTTATATTTTCATTCAATCAAAGAATTTCCTAAAATCGTCCTAAACAGTTATTATTTTTCCCCGACAAGGTCATCCGATCTCTGGAAATTCTACTAAATTTAAAATAAATACCCCAACTTAATACATACATAAACACCCATATATATGCGTGTGTATGTGTGTGGAAAAAGTGTATGCGTGTGTGTGTGAGTCACGTGATACAAACGAATCATTAAAACTATCCTACTAATATTAAAAAAAATAACTGTTTATAAGTAGTTCATCCAGTTAGTGCATCCCAGGGGCTGTAGCGATAGAACGTCTATATATATAATATATATATATATATATATATATATATATATATATATATATATCATACATACACATATACACGCATAACACCCCCTTTAACGAAAGTTTACCCAACTCGCCAGGGAACGCGAGGAACGAAAAAAAAAGGGAGGGGGGGACCCCACTCCGATACTCTCCAATACGCCATCTTTTCTGGAAGATGCTTTCACAGAAGTCGGATGGACCTGGAGGTGTAATGAGCCGCGGAAGGTTTCATCGGCCACAAGACAAATCATTCCCGCTGCAGATATTATTGTCATTTTCTCTGGAGGTGGTGTCGTCCAGGCCATAGAGATTGCATCATTAAAGACTGGAAAAGATGAATTCTCTCTCTCTCTCTCTCTCTCTCTCTCTCTCTCTTCTCTCTCTCTCTCTCTGGGTATTTACTCAATAAAATACTTATGCAACGTTACCTGCAATATAAGGCCTTGTGCACATTTAAGACGACTTATAAACGTCGTCAGAATCAGCATTAATTCTCAGTAGGTTAAACCCAGATACCTATTTACAAACATGTATACCGTATGCATAAGGCACCATGATTGGTGTTACAGTTGTATGAAGACTTTATAATTACGGCTAATTATCTGTATTGTAATTAACCATATAAGGTTTCCACACGATCACTGGTTAGAATTCGAAAGGATTACAAAGATACGACCACCGTGATTGTCGGATCTCATATCTCTCTCTCTCTCTCTCTCTCTCTCTCTCTCTCTCTCTCTCTCTCTCTCTCTCTCTCTCTCTCTCTCTCTCTCTCTCTCTCTCTCTCTCTCCGCCGTGGAGTACTCTCCTGCTCAGTCTGCTTTACTAGTAAGTTCTCGTCTCCCTTGCAAGCAGATGCTGCAAAGCATGTACTGAAACGCCTGGGTGAAAAGTCCCTTACTTCACAAGCGTTGAGCTTAGTGCTTAAGCAAAATATCAATAGGGGATCGGTTCAAAGGAGTGACATGTCATAGGAATGACAAAACAAAGGAGTGAAACCTCAAATATAAATTTAAACGTGACAACCATTCAATCATCCGACCAGTATTTGAAATATGTTACAAAAACGATTTATTGGTTCCAGTATTTATTTCAATAAAATCTTAAAAATTTAATTTATAATTTTTGGTTACTCTGCCACTTCACTCATCATTACGTCATTCTAATACAATGCGCTCCTTACGGCATTTATGTCATTCCTTTGTTATGTCACTAGAACTATATTAGAAAAGTGATCTTCAGAATTTGTATATACTCGTATGGCAATACAAAATGTAAACGTATGTGAACTTTACTTATTGCCCTGCATTCGTAGTTTCTACACTGTCTGTAATTTGATTTACAGAACGTCTGTTGAATTACAGACTTGGAACAAGATGGGAAAACTTCGCGTTGTTCGATACTTCTTTGGTGAAATAATGTTCTCCAGAAATTAAATTACACAAAGTAAGTGCGCATGCATAATTCATAATTCACAAGAGACAGTCACACACATATACATTAGATATATATATATATATACATACATATATGGGGTTTAATAAATATATTTATACTATATATATATATACATATATATATATATATATATATATATATAATATATATATATATATATATAATATATATTATAAAATCTATATATATATATATATCTATATATATTATATATATATATATATATATATATATATATATATACATATTTATTATATATAATGTGTTTGTAAAACAATTATATTTTATGAAAAATCAAACAATAACGAAAAA
>NC_087204.1:35369300-35384300 GCF_015104395.2 Macrobrachium nipponense
TAACAGATGAAAAATGAATAACTCTAGATAACATGAAAAAAGATGGTAATGAAAGAGAGAGTAGAGATTATAATGTTTAAGGGGCGTCTGTTGGAAAGCATTTTTCTCTTTTTTTCATTTAGCAATACTAGCTTTAGTGCACAATGAGAAGGGATTATTTTGACAACAAATAATATATCAAACCCTTCAGATACACTTACACATTTTAAAGAAAAAGGAAAACAGAAACAATTGCATAAGTACTCCTCGTAACAAACAAAAAATCAGTATTATAAAAAATTTTTCAAGTAGAGACTTATAGATAGATTAAGCCAGCCTTGTGCTGGCACGGGCTCTTGCTCTCCAGCAGCCCGTAAAAGAGGAGACAGAATATTTATGCCTTATTCCTCTTGGTAAAGAGTGAAAAAAAAAAAAAACGAGAAGAGATATTCATGGAAGTTGCTACACGAATTGAGAAGACAAAAGTATAATGAAAGTAAAAAAGAAAAGAAAAAGAAAAACATACTGACGAACATACAAATGGATGAAAATAATAATGAATTTAAGTTAAAGTCCTTGGATACAACCATTTGGAATGACAGAACGAACGAACGCAAGACCTAAAGGAAAATTTAAACAATAGCAAATGAAGGCATCGAATAAAAGAAAGTACAACTAAAAGCAAACTGGAACGAATGGAAATATTAAAATAAAATTCATCTTAGACAAACTCGTTAATTGCAGAAGTCAACTTTGCTCAAAACAAACAAAGTCGACCACTGCAATACAAAGAAACCCGAAGGCGAAATATTTCAACAGAGAAGAATGCTATGAATGTTCACGAAGCAGAATAGGGAGAGAGAAATGACGCATACATTGAGCAGGGTGATGAAGAAAAGGCATAAGAAATGAAGGAGAGAGACGACACCCTAAACCAAATGAAAATTCGAGACATTACGAACAGAAATGGAAGGGGAGAAAAGAGGTAAAAAGGTGAAAATAATGAATTTAACAACTCACAGGATCACGTCTCAAAAGGCAGTTATATACATGAGGAAATCGACAACGATTTTTGCGATAATTTCATTAAAAGAGGCACAACTGCACCAAAGATTCAGAGAGAGAGAGAGAGAGAAGAGAGAGAGAGAGAGAGAGAGAGAGAGAGGAGAGGTTGTCTGCTAGATTTATATCTACGCTATGAAGACGAGCACTGTGGTATTTTCATCTATTCAGCGCTTAAGACAATGAAACGAGGGCGCTAAAGTGGCCGATCAACAAAATAGAAGTATCTAGGGAGAAAAGCTACGGTGGCAGTAAGGAGGAATTGTTAAAGAGGTTGGACAACAAGAATGAAGGAAGCGGGGATGGAGGTAAAGTAAATATGCTACAATGTTGGTGCAACTAGATGCCGAAGGTTCGCTGAAAACACACTTAGTAATGCCTACAGTGCACCACGTGATGTAAACAGACGGAAATATCCCCTGTGGAAGAAAAATACCCTAAACACTTTGATAATTACACAGGCTCTTGACCAACTTTTCTTTTAATGCCTTTAATTTTTTCTCGTTAACTTCATAATTATCATGGCTACTAGTTCTTTTCTATCCTACTCAAGCTCCAACCTTCAAACCTTCAAGGTCCTGGGTTACCCTTTAAAGTGTCCTTCAAATGTGGTCAGTAAAAATAAATAACTGAAAGGATAATGGAGAAATTATTAACAACTGGGTTGAACATCGACGCTATCAACAATTTGCAGATTTTGCCAACGGTAAAAATTCCAGAAAAATGCTCAGCGCGTAAAATTAATTATTTTTCATCCTTCTTACTTACGCAACACTGTTACACAATAAAACAGTTTATCATGCAAACAACAAAACAACGGGAACTAGAAAAATGCTTCGCCCAAGGCTCTTTCTTAAAAACGGCTGGGATTTGTTCATTTCAATTATTCTCTCTCACTCTTGCGCTCTCTTGCATAACAGACTGCAATAAAGTAAGGGTGGTCAAGGTCTATATATATATTATATATATATATATATAATATATATATATATATATATATATATATATATATATATATATATATATATATATATATATATATATATATAATATATATATATATGTGTGTGTGTGTGTTTTACTTACTTTTCTGAGTCATAATAACACCTCACATTCTTATCAAATTTATTACGAAGCAACATCAAATGCACATTCTCACAACTATATTGTTCTTAGGTTACCACGCCACATGAAATACCACATTGCCAAATTCTTACTATTCTCTAGCTGAATATCATATCTCACATTCTTACACTCCGAATAAATATTCTATCACATTCAGTGCGTTATTGTACATGGCCAGTTATGAATAGTCGTAAAAACTTGTTGTCTTACGCTCGAACTGTCATTTATTAGAATATTTGGCATAATTGATACGTAACCTAAGCCTGTCCTCTATCCTGTTTAGCTGCGATTTTTAAAGGTTTTTGTCATTTTGAACTGTAACTTTTAGTTTGCCACTTACCTGCCAACCTGTAACTCTGGCCCATTAAGACTTATTTTTCTACTCGTAGTTCCGTACCATTTGCACTGTCGTTCACTATTGATTCTAGACAATTTAGGGCTGTTATCCCCGTACCGTATCATTTCTAAGCAAACGGAAAAAACACTTATCCCGTGCAAAGAAAATAATGAAAAAGTAAAACCCCCAGGTGCGTCTAACCTTGGAACAAAATCAGGGTAATTCTGAAACCTTAACCGTGAGACATGTAGCACCAGGGGGGGGGGGGGGGGGGGGGGGGGGGGGGTTCGGGGGGGGGGGGGGGGGGGGGGGGGGGGGGTCACGAATAACGACCCCGCCCCTGGGTCTCGTGGCGTTTTAACCTTTAGAGCCGACGTGTTAAAGTCATTGTGAAGACTAAGCACCTATAAACCCCGGGCCAAGAGGCATGGCTGATTTAGACGTACCTCTGGGGAGGTCTGAAAGAAAAGGTGAAGCTTAGTGACCGAAACTTGTTATGCTACTTAGCCTAACTGTTTAAAATATTGTCCATTTACGAACACTTCTTTACACCTTGAAACTTGGGGACCTCCGAAAGAAGATGCAACTCAAGTTAGTGAAGTTTGGTGTCGTCGTGTGTGGGAAACAACAGGTGAAAATTAAGTCAATAAAACTTGCTCAGTATCTAACCAAACGAATAATATCATTAATTAAGCTTGTCATTCATTCCTTTTATTCGGCTTTCCCCAGCGCTGCTTTCGTCTTCGTCCGTTTAGTGTAAATGCCCCAACACAAAGGATTACGAAGACCCGTAAATTCAACAGCAAAGGTCGAAATTATTAGGAAGTGATTTTCTTGGAAAGTTTCATGATTAAAACCTGTGATTTCTGGGAAACGTTACACACAAATTTAGATTTCAGATTTGAATCCATGCCATTTTCATGGAAAATGAAGCGAACCCAATTCACAATTCATATAGCAAATGCATATTTTTGGGATGGTTAAATTTGTCCTTAATAAACAATAATAAGCGTCTGACTTCGTTTCTCGTTACAGTCAGATGAACTGTTTAAAGAGTATAACCTTTTCAGCAATGGTATGATTGCCATGGAAATAGTAAGTCCCTTTCAGTTTTATTGATATGACTGAAACTGCTCAGATAAATAAAAAAGGAATTCGGAATACTTAAACATTACTAAAATAGAAGGCGTTGAATGAAGTGCAGTTATTAATAATAATAATAATAGTGAAGAAGAAGAAGAAGAAGAAAAAGAGGAGGAGGAGGAGGAGGAGGAGGAGGAGAAAAATTAACTTTAATTCCTCATTCAGCCTTCTGTTAGTTTACCCGTCTGCTGTAATCACAACGATATAAGAGCAACTTTCTTAACAGATTCTATCACAGCAAAAGGAAAATTCAGTCTGCGCTTCCAAAACGGCAATGCAGATAATTTTGAAAACAAACCTAAGAAGTTGCTAACAAGATGAAAAATTCATAAATTCATTCTCTAATAGTTGCGTTTGAAATAAAAAAAAAGAATATACATAAAACCTTCCCAAAAATATCAACAGTTAACATTTCAAGGCAGGGCGTACAAAGCCGGATTAAATACATCGCTAGAAAAAAAATTCCTCCATCCCAGATTCATCTCAGCATAAGAGACATTAGGAGCATTTTTGTTTCAAAAAGTTTCGAATTTGTTTTGCTTCGAAAGTCACCATTATCATCATCATCATCATCCCGGCTCATACAACCGGCTTAATGACAGACTGCCGTTTCCCATTTCTTGTCCAAGTCTTCGAAAAGTTAACGTCGACTAACTTTTTTCATAATCAGTGTCCAGGGAACATTATTCCCATGGTCACAAAACTTCTTGGATAATTGGATAATGAGAGTTACAGAGCCAGTTAGTTGAGGTTTGCATAGATTCAGCTTCAACAAGGAAGATGCTACATATATTAACTCGGCAATGCAAGCAGAAGACACAATCCGATTATATATGGGCACAGAGACCGTTTTTTTTTTTTTCTATTGATTGTATGAGAGAGAGAGAGAGAGAGAGAGAGAGAGAGAGAGAGAGAGAGAACATGCACGTGTGAGTACCCATGTATCTCTAGTGTATATTCCTCAATGCATAGACTTACTATTATTAAAAAATATGCCTATGTTGCATACACACACGCACCTCTCTCTCTCTCTCTCTCTCTCTCTCTCTCTCTCTCTCTCTCTCTCTCTCAATCTCAGATTTCTACTAAAGCAGCAGTAGTAACAGATGATGAAAAAATATGACTATGTTACACACGCACTCTCTCTCTCTCTCTCTCTCTCTCTCTCTCTCTCTCTCTCTCTCTCTCTCTCTCAGAGATTTCTACTATAGCAGCAGTAGTAATAGACAATGTGCCTATGTTACAACACACTCTCTCTCTCTCTCTCTCTCTCAGATTTCTACTAAAGCAGCAGTAGTAACAGATGATGAAAAAATAGGACTATGTTACACACGCATGCACACACACACACACTCTCTCTCTCTCTCTCTCTCTCTCTCTCAGAGATTTCTACTATAGCAGCACTAGTAACAGACAATGTGCCTATGTTACTCTCTCTCTCTCTCTCTCTCTCTCTCTCTCTCTCTCTCTCTCTCTGAGATTTCTGCTACAGCAGCAGTAGTAACAGATGATGAAAAAATATGCCTGTTACTCTCTCTCTCTCTCTCTCTCTCTCTCTCTCTCTGAGATTTCTATGACAGCAGCCGTACTAATAGATGAGGAAAAAAGTATGCATATGGACCACACACAGACTCTCTCTCTCTCTCTCTCTCTCTCTCTCTCTCTCTCTCCTCTCTCTCTCTCTGTGATTTCTGCTACAGCAGCAGTAGTAGCAGTAGTACTAGATGTCTCTACAGCAGTTCCTCGTCTTTATTCTCCAGGGACCTCTCGCTAACCTCCCTTAACAAGTCCCATTCCCTACCTTCGCTGTTATCTCCCTTAAAGCTTGAATAAACAGCCTCCGAACAGACTGGATGCACGTCCTACGTACTTGCTAGGTTTCAAGAGGCAGTAAGTGAGCCTCCCCTTTCTCTCTCTCTCTCTCTCTCTCTCTCTCTCTCTCTCTCTCTCTCTCTCTCTCTCTCTCTCTCATACATTATCAAGCGCCTCTTGAAACACATAATTGGGTTATAAAGAGACTATATCCTTTTGTTTGTTTTGTTCGTTTGTTTGTTTATTTGTTTGTGTGTGTGTGAGAGAGAGAGAGAGAGAGAGAGAGAGAGAGAGACTAATCCGCTGACGTGAAGATAGTCTCACATTAATTTGTCCTTGTAAAGTAAATTTAGAAAGTTCTAAACGTCAGTAAAATTCGGCAAAACTTGTTATTTTATGAAATAGGAAATATGAATAAAAGATCATCTTCATAATCCCAGCAGTTATTCTTCCTGCAAAAATAAAAAAATAAAAAATGGTATTTTACAGTAAAAGCATAGAGAAATTTCCTCGCTCATATCTTTCCTGTATTTTCACTTCCACAAATCTCCGCTTATCTCTAAGCCTTCCATCATATACTTCCCTTTTTCAAGTCCGAACTGTAACCGAGTTTCGAGACCTTCCCTGAAAAAAGCGGGTCGCCATATCTTAAAAATAGCCATAGAATCTTCTTGAAAATAATCTCGTTTTGTTTCCCCACACCTAAATTACCTGGAAGGAACTAACATAGTCTAGTCTAGTCTAGTCTAGCCTAGTCTAGCCTAGCCTAGCCTAGCCTAGCCTAGTCTAGCCTAGCCTAGCCTAGCCTAGCCTAACCTAACCTAACCTAGGGGCATGAAAAATAAAAGAAAAAAATAGGGGGGAGAGGGTTGGTGCAATACTAGTACACATCTCGGGAATTTGCGTCCGTGTATTTCACCTCATTTGCCATCTAGAGATGATTACCTAACACTATTACTTATTTTCCCAACAGGGTGGTATGAGGGAGGTATCATAGCCATCTGTATTTCCCTTTAATCATTATCACATCTGGCTAATAATATGCTTCGTAAAGCATTATCTCCACATCGACAACATCCGCTCGATACAGCTGAACTTTCGTATCATGATTCATGATCGTACAGCAATAAAGACAGACTTCGTAAAAGCGCTACCTCCTGTATGCAATTAAAAGCGTTTTTGATTTCCAGATCCTCTTATTATATTTGATAGATATAAAACAGTTTTTTAGATAAAGTACAAAAGGGAAACTAAAAGCCCATATAAGAAAAAATTAAAATAGTAAATAAAAATGGTAAGGGAATAAATGAAAGATTTCCAATAAAACGAAAAAAAATTAGAGGAAAACGAAGTTGCGTTTTAAAAATAAAGGTGATCGAAATAATAGACTAAATATAATTTTGAAGCGGAAAAGTGTTGGAGTACACTAAAAGATACTAAATTCCCTTCACCCCGCCACCCCAAAAAATCATTGTGTCC
Organism: Macrobrachium nipponense; assembly: GCF_015104395.2. NCBI lineage: Eukaryota > Metazoa > Arthropoda > Malacostraca > Decapoda > Palaemonidae > Macrobrachium > Macrobrachium nipponense. The sequence goes on from NC_087204.1 coordinate 35,376,238, forward strand.
CCTAAAAAGTTATGGAAAAATTAAAAAATTCTGACATGGTAATAAAATATATATATAAAAAAATCGAGAGTCTAATTTAAGAGACTACGAAGTGATCACACAAAACGAAAAGGTTAAAAAAAATGACATACTAACTCTTAAAAAGGGAATAAATGGGAAAAATCAATACTACCCATGACTGAAAAAAAGCGTGACAATCCCAAGCCTCCTAGCAAAAATATATTAAACATTGCTATTAGATATGGAATAAAAATACGATTCCTATTTCGATGAACCTGACAAGACGAAAATAGGCGACTGATACAAATGCCTGAATATTCAGGCGGTTTTAACTGGGAAAGGCGACCCCCTTTCTACAATCAAGGAAATTACAAGGAAAACTCTCAAGTACACGAGACAAAATACTCATTCTAGAAATACCAGAAAGTTGAAAAAAAATACTGGAAGGATGAGGAAAGCCAGAGAGAGAGAGAGAGAGAGAGAGAGAGAGAGAGAGAGAGAGAGAGAGAGAGGAATTTCTCTCTTAACCGCGCAACTAAAATTCATGGCATTAGCGATCATTTGCATGAGAACAAGAAGGACAAATGAAGGAGGGAACCAGCAGAAGAGGAAAGATAAATGGAAGAGGGAGAATAAATGGAAAAGGAGAATAAATGAAGGAGGATAAATGGCAGATGGGGGATAAATGAAGGAGAGCGACCAAAATGCGGAGTAATGGAAGGAGAGAAATGACGCAGGAACAAATTAAACCGAACGACGCGAAGAAGAAATCTCAAACTTGAAGGGGGAAAATTAAAGGAAAAATGTTTGAAAGGGGAGATAAGGAATGAAGAAGAAGAGAGAGAGAGAGAGAGAGAGAGAGAGAGAGAGAGAGAAGGGAAAGGAGAATTAATTAAACGAATAAAGGGACACGCAACAGGGGAGGTTACAATGGATTAATAAACAACAAAAAGGATGGGAAAAAAATTGAATATACATAACAATAATATAAAGATGAACTTAGCAATACATACTTAGAGAGAGAGAGAGAGAGAGAGAGAGAGAGAGAGAGAGAGAGAGAGAGAGAGAGAGATTCAGTCTGACAGTATACTTAGTACATATTTCTGCTATGAATCTTACCGGCAATCTGATGGAAAATAATAATAATAATAATAATAATAATAATAATAATATAATAATAATAATAATAATAATAAAATATAATCTTTCCAGCCTCATCGTAAGACCATGCAATTCCCCCTTCGTCCGCGTTCAAAAATATCCTGAAAGTACCCCTACTTTTACCCTTATACCGAGACCACTTAAAGCCTTTGCATACATAACGAAATTTATACTATAATCAGTGTTACTTAACATATATAATTTGAAGACTGTAAGAATGACAGGAGTATAAAATTGCTAATTCCGAAATGACACGGTGTGCGGAGATGTTCTGGTTCAGAAAATGAATGCACGGATCAAGAGCTTAAAAGTGAATTTGCGAAAGGAATAAGTGTCGTAGATCAAGTGATTATTACGAAACAGTTGTGTTATATCGAACAGTATATGTCCAAGCCGGTATCTGAAATACACAGAACCTGAAATAAGGTGATTTTGCATGAAAATAACTTTGTACGTGTGTGTGGGTGTGGAGTGGATGGTAGTTTCTAAAGAGCAATTAGAAATATCTCCCTGATGACGGAAGCTTGTTTATGACCAGGTAGACATCAGTTTGAAGGAAAGGTAGGTTTGTTAAACCCTCGTGGCTGCCCAACATTCGTAAGGAAAGAGGAAAGATGTCGAGAAAGGAAAGGATAAAAGGAACAACACATTGGGATAACAGATGCTGGGAAGGGAAGGTAAAATGAATTGAAGGTTATAGCAAAGAACGGTTACAGGAAATGGTAAAAAGTTTTACAATTATTTCAAAGGGAGAAAGTTGAAGTTAACTGTTGACACTGAGGAGATTAGGGTCCAAATGGATGCATGGAAGGGAACGGTGTTGGATGTTAGTATGGATGATGAAATAAATGGATGTCAGTCATGTAATTATTTAGGAGTAAGCATTACGAATGACGTCAAAATTAGGGGAATATGTAAATCACGGATTACTTTCCTCTGAGACAAATTGAGTATATACAAATTGAGTATATACCGTAAATTTTGTTGTAAATATAAGACACACACTGAATACACGAAAGGACTGCTCAGAAACAGAAGAAATGAACTCTATAAAATAGCGTAGGGAGTCGGAAACTCGAGGGTCGGTCGATTTATTTGAGTAATCATTCAAACTACTCATTTGTAGAATATTTCAATTCTGGCATGTCTGCTTCCTCTGTGTCTCCAGAACTACTTGACCTCAAGATGATAGGCCCAATGAAAAACATTCACTTTTCACTTATTTCATCTTTCATTACACCACTGCAACATCGAAATTACGGAACAGTTTAATATGTTCGGAAGCTTTTAATAGCACTGCGCTACTCTATGTGAAGACTGATAAAGCCGAGATCAAATGTGACGAAATTGAGGAAACTGTGATAAACTCTGATTTTTACTCATTTATTTTTGACAAAATCCTAATTCTTTAGGGACATACCTCATTTGGAAAGAGAAACCACACGAGATTTTCTGGTTCAAACATCTCCAGAGAAAATCTGCCATTAAAGAGATAATCTGGGTTTAAAGAGCGTATATAGCAGTTAGTCGCAATTGTCAACATATATTTCATTTTAAGGAAAAGCCCGTTGACAAACTAGGAGAAGACGACTTTCCAAGGAATAATAGGAATTTTCTAATTTAAAAAAAGTCAGTATTTGAAAGCCTTTGTTTTAAAAAAATGAAAAGTTATCCTTGCAAGATACAGCATTCGTTATTTTGAGATAAAATCTTTTTAAAGAAGAGCCCCTGTTTTTGAAGATGATACAGCTAACTATTCTCAAAAATCAGCGACTGAACTTCTCCGTCACGTATGTTATACCGTTACAGACAGCAATTTCGGCTTTAAATCGTAATGCCACGAAACGCTTAATATCAGAGCTAATATCATGACAACGCAGTTATTGCAAACAGATTTTTCAAATCATCTCACCAGAGATAAGCGGACACGAACTAGTCGTACCTTAGCATGGAATACCCACAGTACTATCATCAATCTTTTCTAAAAAATAAATGATATGAGATCTTTGAGCTTTTTTAAAAAATTAGAAGCATCATATATCATTCAGCCTATCTATCTAGATATATAACAGATGATAGACAGATCTATATATATATAATACACACACACACACACACACACACACACACACACACACATATATATATATATATATATATATATATATATATATATTATATATATATAGAATACAGAGAGAGAGGAGGAGAGGAGAGAGAGAGAGAGAGAGAGAGAGAGAGAGAGAGGAGAGAGAGAATGCCACCCCGACTCCAGAACAAACCCTGGCTTCAGAACAATAATTACTTCGACAAAATCAGTAATTACTGAAACGAACTTGGTAATTACTTCAATAGAATCAATAATGACTTCAATAAAATCAGTGATCAATGCAACGAAATCAAAGAGACCATGAATACAAAGCAAACACTTCACGAGCGAACGAAAATATTCGAGGGGAAATGTCGCAGGCTATTTTAGAGTACGTCGTGAAGTAGAAATCATTATAACAATAAAAGACCATTTTCGCCCAATGGAAAGAGGTCGTTGGGACTGAATCCACACAAGAGCCAGCCATAAAAAAAAAGTTCGGTAACTTCTCTGAATTTCTGGGAAAAAAAGTTATGAGGTTGGAGTTCGTTATTTGTAGGTTCTAGATACGTGAAGGGAAAGGTTACCGTTGGTTATATTTTGGTGACTTCAAAAGATGCTATCTTTTTGCGTTATTGTTTACTTATGGAAAAAAACCCTTTCGCTCTGAAGGGAGTTATGGCAGTTCTCGGGTTCACCAAGGTATTTTCCATCATTCCGATCTCCTATATTATTTTCTGCAATTCAGCTCGAGGTGTAAGATGGAAAACTAAAAAAGAACGTGGTATTCGCTAAAAGTTAACAAGGATTTCATTCTTGAGCTTTGGCACTTATTCCACTACTTTACCTAATTCCACAGGGTATTACTGTAGACAATCTGTGGAAAGGAAAGAATCTGAACAGAGGAAATGGAAAAGAGTACAGAATTTATCATCCGACCAGTTCAATACAACACCTACAAGAATAAAAATAAATACATTTAAAAAGCGGGATAAGAAACGAATAACTGCAACGAATATTTCGTTCTGATAAAATGTAAACACGTTTTCAGGTCCTTCAGACGAAGTTTCGGGGTTGATTGGTTTATCGCCTCCCTAGAGTTAAGACCAAGTCTTCTGGCCTCGTCTCTTCTTTCTTTCTTTTAAATGATTCAAACCATGGGCTGGATAAATATAAATGTGTATATATATATATATATATATATATATATATATATATATATATATATATATATATATATATATATATATATATATATATATATATATATATATATATGATTTCCACATAAATATAGTCATTTTTATTTCACAATATAAGGAGACGAACAAATTAATACTCACACAGCCGCACTGACAGAGACCAACGAACACTGAAAGACCATTCGACACATCAAAATGAACCTATTTCCCTGTGTTCTTTCCAAGCCACATACGAAAACAGCACCATTTCCCCCTCCAACCCCACCCTCTCTCTCTCTCTCTCTCTATCTCTCTCTCTCTCTCTCTCTCTCTCTTCATCAAATGACGAAAAAGACCTTCGGCAATAACAAGGGTATATCTGCACGCCTGCAGACAATGTCACTGAATTACCCAATCAAATGAAACGAGACTGTTAATTTCCCATACCATCAGCCAATCAGAAACGACTTCCCAATAGGGCTCTCTGACAACCCAGGTGGCTGGCGTGTGCTTCGCTTATAAATCTATTTACCTTCCGTTATCAGTCCCGTGTCCTGTCATCCTCTTATTTAAACGCAAATCTTGCCGTTTGCCTTCGTTACTGCGAATGCTTAGCGTAATGCTTCAAGGTCTGAGCTAAAGATAACACGCCCCCCCCCCCCCCCCCACCAACCAACCCCCACCCCCGCAACCCTCCTTCACACGATATAGCGGAGCATTACAGAGGCCTGTCTATTTATTTATTGAAATTGGTTTCTTTTATGTCCCAGATGGCGCTGCAGCCAGAAAGCATGTTCAATTACCGACTCAATTTCAATGTATTCTGGTGTCAGTTGTTTATTTGGGTTCCCCGACTCACTTTAACGCCTCCAACCTTAAAACCATTTGGAAGAAGGAATCTCTCGCTCTCTCTCTCTCTCTCTCTCTGCTATTTTGTTAAAGAAAGTAGTTCATTCTATCGCAAAGCCACTTGCAATATTATTAAGACAAAGTGTAGATACAGGCAAGATTTATGATGAGCACAAATTAGCATATATCACCCCTACTTTCAAAGTGGATCAAGACTAGAGGCAAGTAATTATAGGCCTGTGAGTCTAACATCACATATTATGAAAGTGTATGAAAGGGTAATGAAGAAAAATATTATGAAAACATTTAATAAAAAATAATTTGTTTAATATAGGACAACACGGTTTCGTACCCGGAAAAAGTACACAAACCCAACTGTTAGTCCACCGTGAGAACATATTCAAAAATATGAAAAGCGGAAAATGAAACAGATGTGGTTTATCTAGACTTTGCAAAGCTTTTGACAAGTAGACCATAATATATTAGCAAAGAAAATTAGAAAACACAATATCGTAGATAAAGTAGGAAGATGGTTAAAAGAATTTTTACACAACAGAAAACAGATAGTTATTGCAAACGATGAGAAATCGGATGAAACCAAGGTAATATCCGGTGTGCCACAAGGTACGGTGCTAGCTGCAATATTGTTTGTTATTATGATTGAAGACATAGACAGTAATGTTAAGGATTCGGTAGTGAGTAGTTTCGCTGATGACACAAGAATAAGTAGAGAAATTACTTGTGATGAAGATAGGAACGCTCTACAAAGAGACCTTAACAAAGTATATGATTGGGCAGAGGTAAATAGGATGGTATTTCACTCTGATAAATTTGAATCAATAAATTATGGAGACAGAGAAGGAAAGCTATATGCATATAGGGGTTGACCTAATAATGAGACAATCACAAATAAGGAAGCAGTTAAAGACCTTGGTGTGATGTGAATAGGAACATGTTATGCAATGATCAAATAGCAATTCTGTTGGCAAAATGTAAAGCAAAAATGGGAATGTTGTTACGGCACTTCAAAACAAGAAAAGCTGAACACATGATTATGCTTTATAAAACATATGTTCGTAGTCCACTTGAATATTGCAATATGATATGGTACCCACACTATCAAAAGGATATTGCACAAAGAGAGTGTACAAAGGTCCTTTACAGCTAAAATAGAAGAAGTAAGACCTAGACTACTGGGAAAGACTACAATCCTTAAAAATTATATAGTCTAGAAAGGGAGAAGAGAACGCTACATGATAATTCAGGCATGGAAAACAGATAGAAGAATAACAGAAAATATCATGGAACTAAAAATATCAGAAAAAGAGCAAGCAGAGGTAGATTAATAGTGCCCAAAAACTATACCAGGAAAAATAGGAAAGCACACAGGACATTAATCCACTACGCACCAGCATCGATAATGCAGCGTCTATTCAATGCGTTTGCCAGCTCATCTGAGAATAGAATCAGGAGTGAGCGTAGATGTGTTTAAGATAAGCTCGACAAATATCTAAACTGCATCCCAGACCATCCAAGATTGGAAGATGCAAAATATACCGGAAGATGACTAGCAACTCTCTGGTAGACATTAGAGAGGCGCCTCACACTGAGGGACCTGGGGCAACCCGAACGAACTGTAAGGTCTGTAAGGTAAGGTCTCTCTCTCTCTCAGCTCTATAACTTTTAGCGTCACTTCTATAAGACGAGTATGGAAGAGTTCTCTCTCCCTCTCTTTCTTTGCTTCTGTAACTTTTAGCGTCACTAATATAAAACAATTTGGAGGAATTCTCTCTCTCTCTCTCTCTCTCTCTCTCTCTCTCTCTCTCTCTCTCTCTAAGAATAGAATAATTACATATCAATTATAACTTCTGTAACTTTTGGCGACTCATTGTGAAGCCAATTTCAGAGAAATCTGTCAGTTTGTCTGTCTGTCTGAAAACATGGAATACTTGCCACTAGTAATTCATAATGCCCCAGTTCAGTTGAAAGGCACAGATGTTACTGCATTAGTGGGAAAACTCACCGAGAATACGTAAAATAAGGACTCAAATGTTTAAACACTGATTTAACATTCCAGATTTACCTACAAGACCTTGCATAATTAAAAAAAACTAACACTATCTTATGGGTTTGAAGTCTTTTAAAGAACCTAGAATGACTGCAAGCCTGTAAAAACGTTCTTAACATATTTTTTCTTTGTCTATGTGTAACATCAGAGTCTACGGGCAATGATCTCCACATTTAGATGTCACTGTCCAACCCGGCCCAATTGCTGATAGCCCTTCTTCCCTACATACAAAAGAGGGTACCGTGGTCCGAGCTTTGAAGCGGCACATAACATCTCTTGGATCAGGATTTGCCATCTCATCTTTAGCTTATTTTATAAACGCTGTTTTTACGGACCGTAAACTAAGTAATAAATATTTACCAATAAACATAACACATTGATTAGAACAAAACCCCAGATAGTTCAGGAACAAGTTCTTTCCAAGATTAAGGGAAGGGATGGGGGCAAACAATTAAACAAGAGATACTCGGAAACGCATCCTAAAGAGAGAGAGAGAGAGAGAGAGAGAGAGAGGAGAGAGAGAGAGAGAGAGAGAGCCAAGTACCTCTCAACCGGGCATAACAAGGCTTCTTGCTTCATAAAATAGTACGTATTTAAGCTCTCAAAGAGACGAATCTCGGAGCAAATTCAAGGAACACGTGTAACGAGGAAGAGTGAGTAAAAGGGTTGGTGTATATTGAACCATTGTAAGGTGAGTCGCTGAGATAAGAGAGCA
>NC_087204.1:35386800-35401800 GCF_015104395.2 Macrobrachium nipponense
AGAGTGATATCCAATCTACTTTGGCTATCACTATTATTTTTCCAGTTTTAGATTTTATCCAGCCTCAAATAATAATACTGACAGCATAAAATTCGGTCAAAACCCTAAAATGCGATGCATAATTCCCGTTTCTATATTGAATGTGATATCATTTACATCGAATAATAAAATTAACCTTCCTATTGTCGTTCACCAGCAGAAATGCCAATTTTCTCAGTAACATATATTATTCAGATTTATTGTGATGATAAAAAGTGTTTCATTGAAATAGCTCCTGCGCTGCTTTACTATAGGTCAGTGTATCGATAGTTTCATTGAAAATATACTAACTATCGTGGGTCTAATTTCCAAATTAGCTGTGCGAAAAAAAGGCAAATTAATCCTCTAGAATTAGAAAATATTAACTGGATCGATTCTACTATACTTTAGCTTCTGTTTCCCACTGCTACAGGTGCGTATTCTCCTTTAGCTCATCCGAGTGGATGGCTTTATTCTATCCCACGTAAACACAAGGACGCAGCGTGCCCTAGACAACTGTGGTCGGGGCTAGCCCACGCTCAGTTACAGTGTACTCGTGACGTCTACTGTAATTGTTTGTTTGTTTGTATGGTGTTTTTACGTTGCATGGAACCAGTGGTTATTCAGCAACGGGACCAACGGCTTTACGTGACCTCCGAACCACGTCGAGAGCGAACTTCTATCACCAGAAATACACATCTCTCACTCCTCAATGGAATGGCCGAGAATCGAACCCGCGACCACCGAGGTGGGAAGCAAACACCATATCAACCACGCCACTGAGGCGCTTGTCTACTGTAATTGGTCTGTCCCCTGTTTTCCAAAATTACAAAGTTAGAGTTTTGTCAATTAATTTGCCAAATAACGATGTTAGTGTTTTGTGTGCTGCTCCTCCCAGTTACTTAATTACTGTTTTTTTTAAATTCCGTTTTACAGATTACTGTTTCTCCCGTCTGCTTATCCCACATACGCTGTTTCATTTACTGTTACGCACATGTTTAAATATACAATATTATTAACTTCTTGCCTCAACTGCAAACTTACAGTTTCATCTATTAATTCGCTAATTACATTGTTGTTTTGCTAATTTCTTTGGTCAGCGACAGCATGAATGTTCTTTGTCTGCTCTGGTCAATTACAGAATTATCGTATCATTTCCTGGTAATCTCAGTTAAAAGAAATTAGTATATGAATCCCACTGTTTGGCCAGTTTCATTAATCTTGTTTTTCCCACTTCTTTCAAAGGGCAAAAGTGCTCTTTATTACAGAAAGCAAAAGCGAACTTGGTTGAATAATTGCTCATCTTACATGAACCAGCTCGGATGATAAATTTCCGGTTCTCGAAGTCAATAATAAAAAATCAAAATATTAATCCGTGAGAAATAAAATCCAAAAAACATCTTTAAAAGGTGTTTTGTTTTATTTCTTTTCGCCTGCTATTCAACTTTTCAGTTTCTTAATTTCATCTTCTTTTTCTTCATACTTTCCCAAACTCTCCTCATCTTGCAGTATACGCTTCCGCTAGCGACCAAAACCCGCTCTCTCTCTCTCTCTCTCTCTCTCTCATCCACAACCATCTCTGTTACGTCTACACAACAGCCTCTTTCCGTCGCGACGCGCTCCATTTGGGTAACGCTACTACCAGATACCTTCATTCACCTCCCTTCCCCCTAAACTCTAACCAGTGCCACCTGGCATCCGGCATATAATACATCCAGAACTTCACAACAATTAGACTGCAAGTTGCAGCAGCCGTTGCACGCACACGCGCTAAAAGGATTCCTAGCGGAAGCGTAGGCGGGGGAGAGGAGCAATAAAAAAGGAATCGCTTCCAGCAATCAGCCTCCTGCAAGTTGCAACCGACACGGACGTCCAGGACTCTTTCAATTTAGCTCGCCGAACATGCGAGGAAGGGGCCGTCGGGAGAGGAATGGGAAGCGTCGTGATGGTGGGGGAGGGAGGGGAAGGTTCGAGACGCGGGGTAAGGGATTGGGTGGGTGGGTTTTTGGAAGGGGTTCGGTGCAGCGGGTGGAAGGGGGAAGGCTACAGGAGGAAAAGGCCGGGAGATGAAGGGAGAGGTGGTCCGAGATGACACATAATATCTCAAGGGCCGTGAGAGGTACCCGATGGCGAACAGATCGAACCCTTTCAGGAGGACAGAGTGGTTGCCAAGGAGGAAAAGAAAGACACGATGGAAAGCTGGAGGAAAAAAAAAGAAAAAAAGGAGGAAGGGTGAGGGGAAGAGGAGGTGGAGGAAATAGTTAGGATTAGGGAGTGGGGAACTAGATAGAAAGAAAAACCTAAAGAGGTGGAAGTTAACAGAAGGTAATCAAGTGATAATTGAAAAACAAAAGCTCATCAAGGTATGTGAAAAGGCAATGATAATATGAGTAATGTGGCATGTGGCTGAGACTGAAAGGTTAAGGTAAAATTGTACGACAAACAGCTAAAGATTGAACGAAAGCTTAAAAAAAAAAAAAAAAAAAAAAAGTCGGTACTTCCCCACATAATCATTGCGTGACATGATTTAATATTCTTCAGATTATCCTTGCCCAAAGAAGTCTGCTCCACAAGAAAAATGGTATGGCTACGCTTTAGTTTAGTTGCTACATATATTGGAGTTATGACAACTTTTTTATATATCAATTCCGGCAGTTAAATGTTCAAATGGAGCAGAATGAAAATAATTTATATACATAAAAATAGCATCCTTCCATCCAACGTTAATATATTTTATATATACCACTAGACGTAACCTTTATCACTATTATTATCATTATTATTGTTATTATTATTTTTTTTTTGTGCTCTATCACAGTCCTCCAATTCGACTGGGTGGTATTTATAGTGTGGGGTTCCGGGTTGCATCCTGCCTCCTTAGGAGTCCATCACTTTTCTTACTATGTGTCCCGTTTCTAGGATCACACTCTTCTGCATGAGTCCTGGAGCTACTTCAGCGTCTAGTTTTTCTAGATTCCTTTTCAGGGCGACATCAATGAGTGATACTTTCTTCTTGACTTTGTCAATCAACGTCACGTCTGGTCTGTTTGCACGTATCACCCTATCCGTTCTGATACCATAGTCCCAGAGGATCTTTGCGTGATCGTTTTCTATCACTCCCTCAGGTTGGTGCTCGTACCACTTATTACTGCAAGGTAGCTGATGTTTCTTGCATAGGCTCCAGTGGAGGGCTTTTGCTACTGAATCATGCCTCTTTTTGTACTGGTTCTGTGCAAGTGCCGGACATTCGCTTGCTATGTGGTTTATGGTTTCATTTTTCGTATTGCACTTCCTACATATGGGAGAGATGTTATTTCCGTCTATCGTTCTTTGAACATATCTGGTTCTTAGGGCCTGATCTTGTGCCGCTGTTATCATTCCTTCAGTTTCCTTCTTTAGCTCTCCCCTCTGTAGCCATTGCCATGTGTCATTGCTGGCTAGTTCTTTAGTCTGTCTCATGTATTGTCCGTGCATTGGTTTGTTGTGCCAGTCCTCTGTTCTGTTTGTCATTCTCCTGTCTCTGTATATTTGTGGGTCTTCGTCTACTTTTATTAGTCCTTCTTCCCATGCACTCTTTAGCCACTCGTCTTCACTGGTTTTCAGATATTGCCCCAGTGCTCTGTTCTCGATGTTGACGCAGTCCTCTATACTTAGTAGTCCTCTCCCTCCTTCCTTTCGTGTTATGTATAGTCTGTCCGTATTTGCTCTTGGGTGTAGTGCTTTGTGTATTGTCATTTGTTTCCTGGTTTTCTGATCTATGCTGCGGAGTTCTGCCTTCGTCCATTCCACTATTCCTGCGCTGTATCTGATTACTGGCACTGCCCATGTGTTTATGGCTTTTATTATTATTATTATTATTATTAGAAACGACACAAAAATTTATAAAAATATCAATTTTTCTTAACAATTTTTTAACACACGTACTTCTGAACCAAGTAAGAAAATGTGAAACACGCGAGGCTTTCATAGAGTATTTTTTCTTATAAACTGTTGGTCTAAAGAAATTTTGGAAGCAGGCGATACCAACTATATTCCCAAGGGTAAAATGAAAGTTGCTTATCAGTCACTCCGCTTCCTACCTCTCAAGACTGTCTAAGCTTCAAGATACCTCAGATCCTTGTACTATCTTTTCTTTTAGTCTTGTGATCTGGCAATTCGAGAGACAACAGGAAACAACAAGAATTGAGTTTTCTTAAGCTCGGAAGCTACTTATGTTCTTTCAGCCATGTTTAGTGACGTTTATATTTAGCGTTTCCATTTTTGTCACAGACCCGGCTTTTGAAACCTAAGAATTTATTCATATTCTACTTATAATCTCAAGTAGATGAAAAAAAATTGGTAGCAATATAATTAAAAATGTAGCGCTCGAAAGGTCACTGGTCATCTAAGCATCTTTTAAAGGTTACCCAATGTTAAGCAATTGTCCCGGACAGTCAAACGTCAACGTTGAACAGTTATGCTTTCACGATTTTTATAAATTCTAGATAAAATTTCACAGTCACAGTTTTACAAACATATACCAACTCAGTTTTGCAGTGGGCCATATGTCTGTATAAATTAACGTAAAAAACAAATAGAAAGGCAAATTTAACGGGTTTTGCTGAATCTAATGAAGTTTAAGGATAGGACCACTTACCAAAATAAAAGAAAACGTTGGGAAAGTTAATCGGCCACACAAAGAAAAGAAACTATCTCTAATTTGAGGGCAATGCATAAATTATGTAATTTAACAACTCAAAAATATATATTAAAATCAATGTGTACAATACGAAACGGATTAAGGAGAATAAAAGCTATATAACCTAAATGTTATAAAATGAGTGCAAAACAAAGAGACTGATATAGAGAGATATAAGATTGAATATAAATACGCACACACACACACACAGACACACACAGACACACACACACACACACACACACATATATATATTATATATATATATATATATATATATATATATATATATATATATATATATACATATGCATACAGTCGGATTACAAACCTTTTATAGGCCAGCCCTGAAGACATAAAGTCACTTATTATCGAATCAAGTCAGACAAAGATGGCGGGCGATCACCAATCCACCTCCTAATGTAGCTGGTAGATGCGAATGGTGTGGAAACGCCATAATACACAAGGCGCCATTTGGGGACACAAGCACATCCAATTTCATCTTAATCCAGAGGACATCCACAACCTATCTGAAAGCCGTTTGTCCTTAAGAGAAGACCAGCGAAGCCATTATACGACTAGAATTGAACGAACTACAACAATAGAGCTGCGAAATAATTCCTCGGGGGTGGATACGTGTTAAAAAGAGAAAAGTCGAGAGAATGAAACACCCAAGGTATATAAAAAAAAAGTAACTTTTCAAAGACACAAATCCAATATAGAGCCGAGAACACATCAGCTTTCTCGAGTGAGGAAGAAAACGAAGACGAAAAAAGAAGAAGAAGAGAACTAGAAGATGAAACCCTCCAAACATCGAGTGATGGACGTCTGCGTATCACTTATGGAGCAACTTGCAATCTGACTTACACTTTTTTTTTTATTATCTCAAGTTGATACTTTTCTTTTACTTTTCCCCTTTACTCGGAGTCCAGGACATGTAGTGACATTCGCGGAATTTCATATTCATTCTCTCTCTCTCTCTCTCTCTCTCTCGTATGGTAAGTCGTCAGGTACAAACGGACTCTCAAGCATTCATTCATTTTTCATTCTTTTCCACTGTATTTTTAATTATATAATTCATTCTTTTACCCATTATTCTCTTCTTAAAACCAAACCGAATTTGGTAAAGCAGTACCAAGAAGACAGCGGATTAAATCTCTCTCTCTCTCTCTCTCTCTCTCTCTCTCTCTCTCTCTCTCATGAAAAATAGCCAAATGATAAAATAACGTTTACAGGAATCAGAGAGCTTCTAAGATTTCTCCCCACTAAACTTGGTATTTGATTGGACGCAGTGAAAAGAAACGAATTTCCCTCTAAAGACTCAAAGTGCGGAGAATGAAAATGAGACAAGAGGGGGAAGAATAAATGGAAAGGAGAAAGGAAGAAAGAAAGAACGAAAGAAAGACGGAGAGCGAGAGAAAGAGGAAAAAAAAAAGGGAAGTTCACCACTGGCTAAAATAACAGGTTATTAAATGTCTGCATCGTTTGGCTTCTCGAAGAATCGAGAGACAAAGACCGCAATTATTATGGTCATAATGTAAAACAAGGAGAGAAACTGTAAGTTTGTGAAAAACTCTCACTCTCTCTCTCTCTCTCTCTTATATATATATATATATATATATTATATATATATATATATATAAAATATATATATATATAAAATGTACGTACACAATTCTCCTTCTCTCTCTCTTCTCTTTCTATATATATATATATATATATATATATATATATATATATATATATATATATATATATATATATATATATATATAAAAGGTATATCTTAGTTTTACAAGACCACTAAGCTGATTGACAGCTCTCCTATGGCTGGCCCGAAGGATTACATATTTTTACGTGGCTAGAACTAATTGGTCACCTAGCAACGGGACCTACAGCCTGTTGTGGGATCCGAACCACACTTATTCGAGAAATAAATTTCTATCACCAGAAATAAATTCCTGTGATTCCGCGTTGGCCGAGCCGGGATGCGAACTTCGGACCACCGGATTGGCAGCCGAGAGCGAAAACCACCCGTCCAGCGAAAAAACTTTATATATATTATATATATATATATATATAATATTATTATGCACTTCACTTTCATGGCCATAAAAAGCCTTATGAATAATAATATATCATTCACACTTAAACATATTCATCATTATGGCCGCCATCACCACAGTCGGTACGAGCGCCAGTAAAACACATTAGTTCTCCTGTCACCATCATTATGAAATTCATTATCATCATCATCATCATCATCCTATGGAAAATCACTACAATTTTAGCATCACCAACTTCATAATCGTTCTTTTATGAACTATTATCAAAATCATCATCATAACCTTCGATAAAACTCACTTAAGTATCATTACCATCGCCATCACTTTCATCACCATCTCATCAAAGTTGTTCAGATAATGACCGCGAGCGTCCTTCTCTCAGATCATGACGATCCTCGGGGAAAAAAGCGAAGCAAAAAGTCACAGTAATCAGAATAATCTCCAAGAACATTTCTCCTGATATCTTCATTTACTGGCATTCAAATTCCGTGATTACAAACAGCGCGATTTCCTCCCAGCAAATTCTTCTTTGTCTCCCTCTTCCTCCAGCCTTCATCATCCATTTTCCTTATTCCCTTCCAATCGCGTTCCTCTCTTGTTCCACTTCGCGTTCCACATCCTATAGTTCCATTCCCTTCCCTTCCCTTCAATCTTCTTCCCCCCTTCATCTTGCAATCTACTTTGCCCAATGCAGTTATAAGCTTCAAATTTTTGAACCCAATCATGTTTGTGTCCGCTTTCGCAAGTTACCCGGTAATAAAAACACAAAGACTGGGGTAAAACACAATAGAGGACTGATGAAAGCGGAGAGGGACCACGGTGAAAGACACAGATAGATAGATGGATAGATAGAGACACAGTAGATAGAAAGGAATACATATATACAAATACATATAAACATATATATATTATATATATATTATATATATATAATATATATATATATATAATATATATATTATATATATATATTATATATATATATATATATATAATATATATATACCCATCACACACACACACACACATATATATATATATATATATATATATATTATATATTATATATATATATATTATATATATACATAGGTATTATACCACACACAATATATGGTTGAAAGTGCCATGAGGAGAATGATAGAAAAATGCATGAAAAAACATTAGCTACTAATGTGGCATTCAAACTTACGCGCTTTAAGGTGAAAAAATCAAATACACAGAAAAACGGAGGGCCCTGCACAACAGGGCTCACCTGACCCACCTTGCTTGGCCTGCAAGCATAAGGTCAATAATATTCCTAGATATATCCCTACATAAAACTAAGGACCACCATTGTTATCCCAACCCTTGTTCCTGTGGTCACTGTTTGAATAAACTTGAATCTAGAAATGAGTTTGAATGTACATTAATTTGATAAAATGGAGCCCTCTTTTTCCGACAAGATTTTTAACGATTTTACCTAATCCTGGCCTGGGGGTTCGTGGTTTGAATTAAGTTCATACTGCATTTCATTGATAGCGTTCATGTCAAGTTAGGTCATTCTGGTCCAGGAGATGTTTAAGGACCGCATTCTGTTTTCACAGTTTCTTAATTAAATGTCTCCCTTGGAGAGAGGTGTGGCTGATCCTATGAGCAACTGAGACTCCCCATTACTTAATGACACTGGGACAGGCGAAACCTGTTAAAAGATTGCGCTAGATAAACAAAAATACAGACCTACAAACGGACGTACAGACGGACAAATTGTGATCAGAAAGCTCTCCATCTTTTCAGCTAAGGTGATGAAAAGGCAAGTAACAACGCCTTAAAAGGAAAACACGAAAAACAAAAACAATGATGACTGCAGTCTGTCAATGGTTCAAAAGATCACTCATCCCTACTGGTTTAACGAACTAGTATGTGTAACTTGGCTTGCTGGTAACATAAATAATTGAATAAAAATGGAATATATAAAAACGGAAGATAGGAGGAAGATGACCACGGGTCCATAATCCGGGTTCACCTTGCAGCGGAATAGAGAGAGAGAGAGAGAGAGAGAGGAGAGAGAGAGAGAGAGAGAGAGAGAGAGAATTTTCACAATTACGGAAAATATCCTCCGTATGCTGTAATAGTTTTTGAAACAACAGTGAATTAAGTTGGCACCTGTTATATTGGGTGTTAGACATTTTCACAAAATACATCGAAGAATTTGTGATTACTTGAATGCCTGTAGGTGTCAGATCCATGAAAATTAGTTGGACCTCATCATCATAGTAATGGCATGAGATAAATAAAAAAAGCACCCATACATCGCGTACTCCCAAGATGTCATCAATCCTCCATGAGCCCATATTCTGATTGGCAAGTAGTTATTTGTGGGGATTCAAACGAAATATTACAGGTTAAAAAAGTTAATAAGAAACAAATAGACTCTGGTGAAGTAATGGTCAAATATGGTTACCAAATACTTATGGCAATGGAGAGAAGGAACATTTGAAAATAGAGTGAGCAGTTCTATCCATATAAAGCCATTTTGCCTAAAAAATCTACTTACTTGATGCTAGTAATGAGTCCTACCTTTAGTAATAATTTTCTAGCTAATTTTGAGAGCAAACTGACAAATAACAATCTTTGTGACACAGATGACGTGAAGAAACATACGCAGTGGCAATTCTATGCTCTGAGAAATTTCAGTACTGGGTTGGTGATTTTTTTTTTTTTAATAATTTTTTAAAATTATTGTTTGATTTTTTATTTAGTTTTTTTTTTTTTATATTTGTTAGATGTTTTTTCAATCCTTTTTTCCCTCAATAGTATTTTACGACAGAATTACTATTGATTTATCTTTTAGGTTTCCAGTACTTGCAATTTTTTCTATATCAAAATAAATAGATGCAGCACAGTTATGCTTAAGTTTTTATTAAACTGCAAACCACATTTTTCAATTTGTTTGCTTTGAAATAAAAAAAATAAAACAAAAATCATGATTTTTTAAATGAAAAAAATCAATGATTTAATCACTTGATTAAATTAGTTTGATTTAATGATTGCCAACCCTGTCTCAGTATAATCCAAATGTAACCAAAAGCTGTTAACATTCTCTGTCCTACTCTGAAAAGCCTTTCAGAACAAGCAAAACAGGTGAATGATTATATAACCTGCTCGTTGAAATGAATATTTCTCCTCGTAACTAAGTTGCGCCATTAAAATGAAATATAAATATACTTCAGTTTTTACCATGCCTCATGAATCACTACCTCAGAGAGGAAACTGCTAGTATCATATTGGAGGAAAAGAAAAGGGGCCAGCTTTAGATCAAACACCGATTTCAAATCCAGCAGAAACGTTAAGATTCTGAGAATCGCGATTCCTTTGCTAGTCAACGGCATTCTTCAATAAACTCGAATCAGCTTTTAAGTCGGGCATAGCAGTGGAGGGAACGGGTCTTTCTAAAGAATGCTATTGAATTCTTTGGAAAAAAAAGCGTGGTTTCTACATGAAATTCATGGAGTTAGGGAAAACTAAGAATGACGGTTCAGCAAGATGTTGACAAGTCAGGGATAACGTGGAACCATGGTTTCTAAAGATGTCAATATTGAAGGAAAATGAAGATTCGTGTGTTTTACATAAGGAATATCCAACTTCGAGCTTCATCTCACCACCCACTATAAAAAGAAATGGTTTCGACAGAATGCATGCAAGTCCGAGAATCACCCAAAGCCCCCTGCCCCCTCTACCTCTCACCAACCCCCCAAAAACCATAGCTTCTGCTGACAGTTTATAAAGCCGTGCTCAAGAGTGACGCTCGACGACACAACGAAAAGGCTGACGAGTGTGCAGGCCGACGGCACACAATCCAGCCAGATGAAAACCAGATCTCGTCAGGTAATTCGCGGACATTGGCAACCTAAACACCGTCCATTCAAAGACACAAATTATACAGCTGCGGTCAACTTCAAATATAACCGTCTGGAAAACGATAATGAATCGCTCTCCAAGCACCAACAAATGTCAGCTCTTGCCGGCATCCCCGGCATTTGGTGCTGCGTTCTGAGTTCATTTCGTAAACTATGTCTATACGGTTATTCTTTTGCAACGAGGATAGCTGTGGGGAAGGGAAAATTACATGTGATATATCCTAGTGGCATGTACGTGCTGAACTGTCTATATATAGATATATATACATATTATATATATATATATATATATATATATATATATATGTATATATATATAGATATATATATATATATATAAATATAATATATATATATATATATCTATATAAAAATATAAATATATATTATATACATATATACCATATACAATATATATATATATATATATATATATATATATATATACACAATGTTCTATACATATACATGTATATATGGTATGTGTGTATGTGCGTGTGTGTGTGTGCAAAGAAAGGCTTAAAGACTTACATGTGGATGAAGTATATTACTCGGCATCACAATACTCACCTGAAAATATAGAAAGGTTGAATTAGAAAAAAAAATCTTCCCGGATATACGTGAAAATTTGTTATACATCTTGAAATATAATTCAAGCATGAAGTATTATGAAATATGTACCGCATTTTAAAATGCAAAGATTATACGTGATGTAGTTCATATCTTTTCGGTATATAAACCCTCAAAAATGACACTCTTACTTGTGATTTATTTCAGAAAAATAAAATATATATACCTCTCAAAAATGACTAATTGAACTGTAACATAATTTATTTAAAATTGGATAGTATTAATTTGGAGATGCAACAATTATAAAAAAAATAAAAAATAAATTTGCTTTGACCCGAAAACAAAAATCCGCAAAAGCTACAGGCTGTATGGAGAATAAGTTGAAGAAGAACAGCATCCAAACGGGGAAACAGAATTCTCTCTCTCTCTCTCTCTCTCTCTCTCTCTCTCTCTCTCTCATAATCACACAATCTGAACAAGGCAACCCCTGCAATCATCCCATCCATTTTCCCTGCTACCACCTCGCTCATTCACGCTCTTCGTCCCTATCAATGCGGCCTCAACTGGCACAAGCGTGATTTGGGAGTCCTACGCTTCACACTATGCACTCTGTAATGCTGCATGATCCGCTGGATTAACGCTATACCCTTTGCAAGTCTAGAGCCATGGACTTTGCAGAGCGTTTGCAAACATCTCCATAAGGCTTTTGCCATACAATATCCAAATCTCGCGCTATACACTGTATAGTACAAGCTTAAGCTGTGAAATCCACCTCGCCTTTCTATGCACGCTTTCGGCTGACGAATGACACTCCCTATGACTCACGCTATTGGAAGGTTCACCCCCACGTGCTCTGGAAGACTACCTGCCACCCTGTACTCCCCAAATCTTAACTTATGAACTCTCAATCTAACGAATGACGTTATTATACACTCCCCAAAGACTCCCCCAGTTGCACTCTGCGATTCTCTGTCTCTGCACTCTCCAGAGGCAGGTTTCTCTCTCTCCGCGCAACCCATCCGACATGTCATATGCCATCGCGTCCCGGCGATAAACAATAAAAGCAGACGATAAGGCAGACGTAGGGGATAACAACAAACGGATGACTCATCCGACGCGGCTATCAGCGCAAGGAAGTGGATGTTTAATGCAGACATCAGATTCCGAAGTGCGTGTGACAGGGATTCCGACGATAATTCCCGGTTTCAGCTACAGCTGTGAAGTCAGGATGGTCTTTAAATTTGATGGGAAAAAAGAAAACTTATAAGTAAGATATAAGTAGGCAAATATCAACGCTACTAAATAGTAGCATGTTGTGAGGATCATTCAAGAATAAGGATAATTCATTGAATAATAAACAGCGATACGTTTATGAATAATGGCGAAATAAATAAGATTCGTAATATATATATATATATATATATATATGATATATATATATATATAATATATATATATATATATATATATATATATATATATATATATCTCTCTCTCTCTCTCTCTCTCCCACATATCATAGTGCATATTCCCCTGACCAAGATTCGAACCACTGGTATGAGTTACGGATTCATACACGAGTAACAATGATATTATCTTGATGGCTGAGTGGATAATGTTCGTTCCCATGCATCAGCCCAAAAGGTTCGAATCGTAGTCAGGGTAGATGCATTCATCCTTCACAATTCCCTTTAGCTGTGAGTTGGAAAGCGATTTCGATAGCAATCGCTTATTTGTAGTGTAATACTTGAATTTATGAAAATGTTGATGAAAACTGACCGAGTCGATAAATGAACACACACAAACCATCCAAAGAGCGCTCTCACTCCCAAGCCATTCCCAGTCTCGTTCCCGAAGAATGGCATCCCTGCAATAATCCTCGACCGAGTATTATGATCAAAAGCGAACGCATCTCGTCGAATTAGCATAGATTAACAGAGGGGGACTGGAGGAAAATTTTGCTCCACTCTCTTCTCAGATCACTGTTAATTTCGTTAAACAAGAGCTGTTTTCTGCCGGCGAAAGAAGGGAATCTCTTTCCATTCTTTCCAAATGGTAAAAAAGAAGGTTGTTGATGGTGATCACGGCGATGTGGCCTGAGGGGATAATATGTTTGAAATTTGTTGATTCGGAATAAAAACCGGTCACTACTTGCAAAGGGAAAAGGCGATGGTAATCTCGACGGTAGTTTAAAGGAAAATGAATTTTAAATCTAACGGTTCAAAGATACTGCTGATTTAACTTAAAAGTTGATGATAATCACAACAGCATAACAATGGAGATAATATAGCTGGAAGATACTGATTCAGAAGAGACACTGCTCGTAAAGCACAATGATCGAGGTGTAGACTGATACATAGTAAATATATATCGATAAAAACATTTCCGCTAAAATTCAAAAATAAAAGACACGACAAAGACTTAGGGGAAATATATCATTAAGCATACTGATGAGTAAAACACAAGGCTGATTAAGTTACAAGAATGCATTCGGTGCTATTAATCATACTAGTTGATATATTCATATTTTTCCAAGAGGAAAAATATGAATATATCAAAGCAGAGGAGACGTGCTCACTTAATTCCAGGAAAAGAAAATATAGACAGCAATAATAACGGTAGATCCTACGATAAATAAATTGCAAATACATCAACGCTCGGAGAAATCCGCCCATGTATGTAATCACAAGGGAAGTGTCTGAGAAAAATACATCGCAAGCTTCCAAAGCCATCAGAGAAATTCCTCGATAGTTTTCCTGAAAAGAAATATGGTTTGCTGCGAGAATTCGATGGAAACGGAGTAAATCCCACGTTAATCATCTACGTGACTGCATTAGTTCTTACCGCGCGAGACAATCATCTTGATGGTGTTAATGACGATGATGATGATGATGATGATGAGAGAGAAAAAAAAAAAAGTCGTCTTCGGTAATTATATATACTATATGTATGTGTGTGTGTCATATTTAGAGAGAGAGAGAGAGAGAGAGAGAGAGAGAGAGAGAGAGAGAGAGAGAGAGAGAGAATCCACTTTGGTAACCATTCACTCATCTCGGTTTTCATTTCCAGTCGATAATGCCGCCTTAAAAATGTTCCAGGATCCAGCACCTCGCAGCGACTAAAGTAGGATGGATAACGACTTGGAGTCCTGGGAATTGCTGGAAAGAAGAAGAAGAAGAAGAAGAAGAAGAAGAAGAAGAAGAAAAAACCTTTTCCCCTGGAACAATTCTCATCTAAAAGCTAAGAGGCAGGGCAGTGCTACGCTTACCGCAGCCCTTGAGTCGCTTTCCCCCTCTAATCCCAAGGAAAATCACGCCTTATTGACATACAAGCCTTTTGCTTCATGATTTTTTCTCGTTTTTTCCCCCCTTAACTCTGGCACCAAGGTGGGTTTTTCTGAGAGAGAGAGAGAGAGTAAATGAAAGGCGATGGGCGTGATGGTTGAGATATAAAAGAATTTGTTTACTAATAAAAGGTAAACACGCCAGCGTAAACACACTGGAGGAGCGTTGGGATGTTTGTTCTTCTTATTAATCTCTCTCTCTCTCTCTCTCTCTCTCTCTCTCTTACACCCACACATAAACAGAATAAATTCTACCATACTTGTACCTCCAGCATTGTAGGCAAAAATAAGTGATTCAGTAGAAATGTGTTATAAAACGTTCCTTGAAAAGCAAATAACCTTCAGTATACGCCAAGTAACAATTTATCTATAGAATACTTTACACGTTTGCAAACTTATGCTTTCTCTCAGGCATGAGAATATTCA
>NC_087204.1:35406800-35409300 GCF_015104395.2 Macrobrachium nipponense
TCAAAAGAGGTATACGCTTCACAAGACCCCTATTCCACGCACGCAAAACCAGCGCCCCCGCCCCCCCAGAAAAAAAAAATAATAACTGCACCGAGGTACCTAATGTGATAATGGTTTAAATGTAATGACGATGCTAATTGGAAGATAACCATCTAGCTAAAACCACTTTACACCACGAGGGAAGAAAATTCAGGATAACTGCAAATTATATTAAAGGGAATGAGGTACCTTTGGCAATTTTTTTTTCTTAATTTTTACTGCTGTAAAAAGAGGTGAATAACCCGCTGAATAAGGCGAGCTCATTTCTTTCACCGCAAAAGACTGGAAGCGGTATTATCCAAGCGTCCTAATTCTCTTCTTGAGTGATAGGGGAGAGAGAGAGAGAGAGAGAGAGAGAGAGAGAGAGAGAGAGAGTAACATGATAATGGTGTGAGCGTGTAAGACAGATAGACTTGAGAATTTTGTTACCGAAAGAGAGGGAAGTACAGGAAGAGAACGCCAAATTTACGAATTATTCTGAGAGAGAGAGAGAGAGAGAGAGAGAGAGAGAGAGAGAGAGAGAGAGAGAGAGAGAGCGACGGCACAACCTGAGAATTCTGTTACCATTATCATTCCACAACCAATTCCATATATTGGTTTTGCATTTCGTGTCAGAATTGGCACAGTAAATATCTTTTTATCGGACATTTACAATCACTCCAGCATCCCCTCTCTCTGCCCATCTTCGTTTTCTTTTACTTCTCATTCCTATTTCGCTCTTTATTTTTATCCCCTTTTTATTCTTGTATATGTGTAGCCATTAATAAGTCTATGCTTTTCTCGTTTCATAAAAAAAAAATATCATTCACGAAAACTATCACCATTATTTTAGCTACGTCTTGTTTTCATATGAAGTAGAAACTCTCTCTCTCTCACTCTCTCTCTCTTTCTCTCTCTCTCTATCATTTACTTCCCCTATGTTCTCGCAGTCCAAAATTACCCGACAATAGCAGTCACTAACAAAGACAGGTCTTAACCGTGTTATCTCATGTTTTCAATGAGTGACAATGGCGACCTCATTATCGTACCTTCAATACTTCCACTGTCATATTCAGAGGCATTGTCGCCATTATTCGCCGTAACAGGATGACGTTCAAACGCCTATGTTCTTTCTATAGTTACCAGAACAAATATGTCAATCAATGGGTAAAGATCCTGTATTTGCAGAAAGATAGGAACTTGTAGTGTTATTTTCATACCTGTCGGGTGACGTTGAATAAGGAGAGGTAAAAGAAAATGATTTTCTTACTTTTATCTATAATAGAAAAATAATCACCTCAGTAACTCTGGGCTAGAAGGAAGTGAAAAACCTTGTACCATAGAATAAAGGTTCTTCAAATAAATTAAAGTATTAGAAATGGTAGGGAACGCCGATGTTTACCTTTAACTGAACTAACGAGGTACGAAACAAAATAACAGAGGCTGCTGGTCTTAAAAAAAAGGTGCTGGCCTGCCAGGTGTTACATAATCACTTAAGGGAAGGTCCAAGTCTTGTTTCGCTCAAAGAAACGGTAAAAAGAAATAGCAAAGTCTTTTCGTCGCTAATATGAAAAACTAGGCAAATGCAAATATTGGTAAATATTTTCTAACCTTCAGTTTCAATAGCAACTGCGACGCTTACATTTTCTTTATCCAATAGGCATTAAAGGCTTTGCAATTGCGTGCTTGTAATATAAGTCAAACCGTATCTTACCTAGGTGTACTCTATTTTTACGAAAAATCTTTAACGTTATTGGTAAAGGATTTTCAGTACTTCACCTACAGAAGGCATGATGTCTCATTATTCACGATTATAAAATGGAATCGTGAATTTCACTGCAAGAAGTAATCAAATATATTAATTATTATTGCGTAATCAGTCTCTTCTGAAGTATAATCTGATTCCACAACACGAATCCAAATGTTAGTTTTTCTCCATAGCAAGTTGATCTACCATACCCAATATAGAATTTCCCAACTTCTTCCTAATATAGTTACCAACATTTCTTTGGTATTCCTGCATTAGTGAGACTTTATCTAAAGCTGACAAAATACCTTAACGCTTAAGAACGCATATTCCATAAAAGGAAAGGGGAATAAACATTTTCACCTCAATTTGCCTAAATGTCCGCGTCTTTTCGTGCTTCAAGGAAAGCGTACATATCACCAATAACCGCAACGTGCTAGTGGCTACCCACTACGAATTACTCATACAGCAACCCAAACATACAAATAACCGAGCTGTTGACCATTTGAGTACACCAAAGTGACATTTCGGCATGGGATCAATACAACTGTAACTATCTAGAATCGCCAAAACATTTTGCACATTTTTGTAAACTTTTTTTTTTAAATACAGTTCCATGAGATGAGCAACGTACAGCAATATGGCAAATTTTACCATCAATGAACAGTCGTGATGTTTTCTACCTGTTGAGAGAGAGAGAGAGAGAGAGAGAGAGAGAGAGAGAGAGTCAGTCCT
>NC_087204.1:35414300-35416800 GCF_015104395.2 Macrobrachium nipponense
CTGAAGCAGAGGGTCACAAGTAAATAACTTGTCAAGGTAAACACGCTGCGAAAATATAAACGTCGCTTGAATAAAGATGTTTAGGATATTCAAGAAGCTTCAACAGATACCAAATAGCTCTCTCTCTCTCTCTCTCTCTCTCTCTCTCTCTCTCTCTCTCTCTCCGTCTTTACAGGGTTACACTCAAACACAGTTATTATCATTCGCAGATCTGCAAACCGCAATTATTCACACGCACAGCAACGCGCACGCAAAACGCAACCTTGAGGCGAGTCTCCACAGAGAGATCGCACGCGAAAGCGCGCGCAGACACAGACACACCACTCTCTCCCACAAATGCTTTGGGATGCATAGACCTAGATTAAAAGCAAGCACCCAAGCGTGCCTCTGCATCATATCAAGGTAAGCGTAAACTATAACGATATATCATGTGCAACAAACGTGCGCTAATGCAATGCTGAGGGAGGGGAGGGGGAGGGGGAGGGAGAAGGTACCTCCAGAATGGCGATGGTCATCGAATTATTATTGTGTGGTAAATACAAAATCATAATAGTCGGCGGACTATTTATTTCGACAAGCAGACGACGCGCCATTTTGACAAACGTTTCGCTCCATTTTGAGGCGATTGTCCTTTTTTTTTTTTTTTTTTTTTTTTTTTTTTTTTTTTTTGCAAGTTATAGGCTTTTTATTTTCTTTTTACTGAAAAATTCAGGCATACTTTCCACGGGAACGCTGTTTTTTTTTTTTTTTTTTTTTTTCGTCACGGCACTGTTCAAGTTCTTTTTTCACGACAAAGTTTAAGTCCCTCTAATGAAAAAAATTAAAGCATTTTCACTCCAAAATTTAAGTTTCGTTATTTTCACTACATAGTTCAGTCTTTTTAAGTACACAGTAACAAGTCCCTTTTTAGTTCTTTATTACAGGGTTCAAAACTATTTTCATTTTCCTCTAAACTCAGTGGTAATTTTGGAATGCTTCCCACAAAGCTTTACAAGGCTGGTTGTTTGGTTAGATTAAGGTGGCCTTAAGTCTTTCACGGCCCTGATAGGAGGCCTGGTGTGGATCTCCAGATTCAGGCCAAAGAACAGAGATGCAATTCTCAATTCTCACAAATATATCCTGTGTCCGCTCCCAGTCAGCCAACGCCAAAAATACCAAGTTTCTTTTTTTTTTCACCCGGGTTAGATATGAAAACATTAGCATTAACACATTAATATCAGTCAAACGGCTCTAAATGCGTTTTACAATTTATGAGCTGCACGTCATTTAGCAATTATTTGTCTCGTGAAATGTATTCGCTTCCAGGTATTAAATGTACGAATCTCTCTCCCGTCATTTCATCCTAAAATAATATCCCCCTTCTCTTTCCGAGGGAGGGGTGAGTGGGGGGGGGGGGGGGAGGGGAGGGAGCCTGGATGCGCGAGAAAAATAAAGGGTCTGTTTAGTAGAGGGAAATGAAACATAATATAGTTTTTCATTATATTTTTAAAAAATATTATCTTAGGAATGATGGGGCTAGTTTTTTTATTTTTTTTTATTTTTACCTAATACCTAAGTATAATCTATCTTCCATATTAAAACAAAATAAAGATTTCCGGTGAAATAAGTCGTCCGCTTTAATCGAACATTGAAGTTAACAGGGTTACAGCTTTAAAATAAAAATGGAATCCACCTTTGCATACAGTAATTTTTTCATAAAAAGTACGAAACTATAATTTCTCTGATAAAATAAGTTTGCCACTTTATTCAATAATGATAACTTTAGATGCAAAAAGATAGAATCTTCAGTGTAAACAGCTATTTTAAAACAAATCCGTAGATACCTTCTAAACAGTGGAAGAAAAAGTACCCTATGCCGTCATAAAGAAAACGAAATCATTAAAATTCTCGTCATATCATTACTAACACTTTTAAAAGTAACTACTTAAAAAAAACTTTTATCAAAAGTAATTGACAGAGATGAAGAATGCTTCATTATAGGGCGGCTCCTTAAGAGAGAGAGAGAGAGAGAGAGAGAGAGAGAGAGAGAGAGAGAGAGAGAGAGAGAGAGAGACGACTTCAGCATATCAGTTACTGTGAAATTAAAACATCCGTATTGTTGCTAAGTAATTAAAATATCCGTACTGAGACCCTGCACACCAAAGTTGTCTCCACCAATTAAAAGTAAAAAAAGAAAGAAGGGAAAAAATGGAGCGTCCAATATTTCCCGCTGTATAGGTGTCGTCCCGCTGCTGGTAAGTAGAAATATGGAGAGAACGAACAGTGCAATGCCTTTAAAGAACTTTTCAATATTTTACTCCAATTTCAGCTTTTGTTGAAAACGTTTGCCAGGCCTTTTAGACAGCTTGAGCCAATAGGCAGGAAATAGTCAGCATGTGAGAAATAAAGGGGATGGTTCTATAAGGAAAAAAAAAAAGATATGTATTCACATATACCAAACTGGAAGGCAACAATGAACGGACATAGTATGTATGTATGTATGTATGTATGTATGTATGTA
>NC_087204.1:35419300-35434300 GCF_015104395.2 Macrobrachium nipponense
AGTGACTGAAATGTTTGCTATTATAAAACTGACTGAGCAACCAAGGCATCGAAGACGATCTCGACCTTACCGTGCATTTCACCATGAATCTTCGCAACAGATTTTATCTCCGTTATTAATTTTTCTTATTATATTTCGGAGCATTTGCTTCTTTCACCATGTTCACAATGTGGTACAGATGCTCTAATATCGTCCAAAATGTAATTATGGACTCGTTGTTCCTGGGGGTTTACAGATAACTTTATGACACGCAAACTTATCATATGTCAGTCGATAGAAAGCGGCAAAATTGGAGATTGTGTCCAAGTTTAATGATTGAGAGTTCACACAATATTGCTATCGCTGTATATAAATATAAAAATAACGCGCGCGTCTATGTCTATAGAGAGAGAGAGAGAGAGAGGAGAGAGAGAGAGAGAGAGAGAGAGAGTCCTGGACTTCGTTGTCTCACCTAGAACTTCAGGAGGTAAACTTGGAAATTACAAGTCCGGAAGTTTGGGCTGGTGAAGCAGGCCTTTGTGTAGAAAATGAACGATTATGATCAAAGTTAGGGCAGAGGGCCCCACGATTGAATGCTACCCCACAAACATTGAGTTACTTTATGGCATCCTTAGCTGATGATGTTTCTCTCTCTCTCTCTCTCTCTCTCTCTCTCTCTCTCTCTCTCTCATTATAACGCCTTTTCTTCCTCCTGATCTCGAATTCTTGACACGAGGCAATTATCTTTTCATTTTCGACATCCATCTGCTCTCTCTCTCTCTCTCTCTCTCTCTCTCTCTCTCTCTCTCTCTCTCTTGCCTGCGGTGCCTTCTCTCTCGAGTTACTCCCGTCCTTTTTTAATTAGCATCATTTATTCATCCTCAATAACATTTTTTATGTATGTCTACCTGATTCGCTAATATTACTACTCCTTTTTTTGGAAAGGTTCCGTTGTATAATTCCCGTAACCCCTTATTCAGAGAATCTCACGTATTAGGTATTGGGCATCGAACGAACAAAATCAACCTTGTGGCGGAAATGCATCATTTTCTGTACAGAGAATGACAGGATGCTCTAGATCAGTCACTACTTCAGTTCGATTAGGGAATTACAGTTTATACTGAGGCAGCGTTTGTTCGTATAATGTGGTTTTACGATTATCATCATCTTTTGTAACTTTCATATTAATGTACTTCAGTTTCTTTCTTCTCCTCTACTCGTCTTTTCTTCTTCTTTCTTAGGAAGTCCATCTCCCATAGAAAGTCTCCCTTCTCTCTCCCTGCCAATCTCACGTCTTCCGTCCCTTCTCCCTCCCCCTCCCTTCCACTATTCCTCCAGCACCCACCTACCACTCCCTACCAAACAGTGTGGCTGTTGTAACTGCTCTCCAAGATACTCTCCATCAAGAATGTGTTCTGTTTATGACAACGTTATCTTAAGGCAGAACATAAGTTTTAGAATAAATAACAAAAATTATATATATATATATATATATATATATATATATATATATATATATATATATATATATATATATATAATATATATATTCACGCTTTTATTAAATGCATTATAAAGTAAAAAAATAAGTTTTTAGAGACACCAGGATTTTCTTACAATTAATCATATCTACAAAAAAAAAAAAATAAATAAATAAATAAAAATAAAAGCGTGGGCACCAAACGTGGAAGGAAATGCTACAAGAAGAGAAATATATTTTTCTTCCTATCTCTTGTAGCATTTCCTTCCATGTTTACTGCCCACGATTTCATTTTTGTAGACATGATTAATTGTAAGAAAATCCTGGTGCGCATTAAAAAATAAATTTTTTACCTTTTAGTGCATTTTAATAAAAGCATGTTTAAAAAAACAGTATTTATTTTTTGTATTTTATATAGTTTACAGTTTTGACAGAAATTGTAACCGATTTATCATTGTACCAAACGAAATTAATATCCCGTTGAGCCAAAGAAGGTTTGAAAATCCTTAAGAGTTATTTATAGATTCAAAGGAGTTGTGAAAATTCCGAAGAGTTTCATACAAATCCTGAGATACTGGGAAAGGTCACTGTATGGTCACTTGAGGTCATTGTTGACCTAGTAATCATATAAGGTTGTAGCGTCACCGGGTT
This sequence comes from Macrobrachium nipponense, assembly GCF_015104395.2. NCBI lineage: Eukaryota > Metazoa > Arthropoda > Malacostraca > Decapoda > Palaemonidae > Macrobrachium > Macrobrachium nipponense. The sequence goes on from NC_087204.1 coordinate 35,421,411, forward strand.
TGAGAAACCATGCAAAATCTAAATTCCATCGGACGAAGGGAACAGGTCGAAAATAGAGCTACAAGATTTGACCAAGACAAACAACAAAAAGAGACAAAAGCAAACTAACTAAAAGTGTATAAAATGATACGTTCATCCCGAGTAAAGCCAAGAATGCTTTTTTTTTTTTAATCTTTTGTTATTATTGAGAAGAAGTTCTTAAATGGCATGAAAAACTTTCATCATCAGTAATATCAGAAATGATTTCTCTTTGTTTCCATAGTCTCCTCACAATATAAAGAATAAATACAAAAAGAATAAAATAATAAAAGGAATAGACTACCACGTAAAATCCCGACTGATCTCGACCTGTTTTCTGAGATTCTCTGAAGTTACTTGATAATTGAAAGATATAAATTCCCAGGAAGTCAGGTCACAAATGGCATCGTTTCTTTTATTATTCGTTTTCTTTTCAAGTAATCTAAATAGAACATATTTCAAGATTTATACGCTAGACACTCCCCAACCGATAACGAGCTTTTACGCTTAAAAAGTATGGTAGAGTTATAAACTGATAGAGTCACGAGTGACATTTATGTTTTAATTAATAATCTTTTTAAGTTGACTAAAAAAAATCGTTTAAAGGTAAAAATACAAAAAATAATAATTTCTCGCTGTAAGTAAAAAAACTGTTAATAACATTTTCGTGTTTATCCAGATAAAAAAAAAGGACTCCCTTTAAAATAAAGCCAAGCTCCTCCCTGTGAATTCACATCGGATTTTTATTTATTTATTTTTTGTCTGTGTTCTCACGTTTTCTAAACACCATTAAAAGGTCCGTAATTACAAGGTGAGGGAAGGAATTACGAGGAGGCATGATGGTTCTTAATTAATAGCTAGGACCGAATCGACCAGCAGCAAAGGGTGAATTATGATTCCCCGATATTTGGGAGTCTCTCTCTCTCTCTCTCTCTCTCTCTCTCTCTCTCTCTCTCGGCCTTGTAATTTTTTAAGGGCTTTACAGACTTCGGACTTGTCTGGGAATGTCAGGACTGACGTCTTGAAGCTCATCCGGCACAATTATCCTTTTTAATTTTTTTTTACCTAAAACTTTTGATCAATCGATAATATATGAAATCAATACAGAATGAACGTAGAGAGAATCTATATACATACGAACGAAAGTGTTCCCCTGTTGATTTGGATAGTCAGTTATGTACCAGGCATTTCGTTCACGATGGTAGGTGGCAAATATGGTGCAGTAGGGTCTAGGTTAACCTCCCCATTCCATAAATACTTGCAGAATACCTCAGGATGACAGCTATAGCCGCGCACTTGACGGGTAAAGGCATACAGCTCTCTCTCTCTCTCTCTCTCTCTCTCTCTCTCTCTCTCGTTCGTGCTTGTAATTGTATACTTATAGGACTTACAAGCACTACGCATAGTTTTCGGTACTGTTTTTTTTTTATAATAAGTGTGTGGTAATTGACTTAAGGTTAACCGCCACCCACCCCCCCCCCCCCCCCCCCCCGCCCCGCCCGACCAACAAAAGACCTGAAACGCGTGTCCTTTATCCACTATCGATGAAACTATTTTTTCCCCACAGAACAGAAACGAAAAAAGTTTGCATTCCAGATTACTTTTTACCAAAGATATCCGGGCAAGAGAAGGCGTTACCGAGATGAACGACAGTACTACTGACTCTCAGTTTCTTACAAGATGGAGCTGCAAAATAAATAATACATCACAGCCCCATACCTGAGGCAGCCTCGGGACAGGATCATGAATCAAGGCACATTTATACCTTCCAGAACCATAAGCCTCAGAGCTCCTTTCGTTTAAGGCTCCATTCGGAGTTAAACCTTCACTACCGGAAAAATGGGGAATGTTACGAGTAACGGCAACATTATTCTCCATAAACGAATTTAATATAGCCAGGTGTTCCACGTCAATCAGAGAGGCCCCTCCCTCTCAAAAACTTTTCCATCGGCTTCTTTTTGCTTCTCTCCAAATTCAACATCTCGCTGGTGGTTTTTTTTTTTTTCTTTTTTCAATCCTTTTATTTTTTTCTTCTGCAACCTCACTTTCAATTTCCACCGTCAGTTCCTCCCATCCAGCGCCGCCTCCTTCCTCCGTCGTAAACTCCTCCATCTTCTTCACTTTTCTTCTCCCTCCGGAGGTTAACGACAACTTTTGAACTCTCTTTGACTGCGAGTGAAGCATCTACTCAATCCTCTTCTGTCTCCCTTGTTTTATTTTTGGATCTCTCTCTCTCTCTCTCTCTCTCTCTCTCTCTCTCCCAGTTAATCCTTCATTATTTTATTTTTTTGATTTTTGTATCTGGGTATATTTCCTTAATACTTTTCTATTATTTTTTATATATATATATTTTTGGATGCCTGGACTTACTTAATACCGTTCTCTCTCTCTCTCTCTCTCTTCTCTCTCTCTCTCTCTCTCTCTCTCTCTCTCTCCAGTTAATCCTGTATTTTTTAATTTTTTTTTTATTTTTGTATCTGGGTATATTTCCTTAAAACTTTTCTATTATTTTTTATTTTTTATATATACTTTTGGATGCCTGGACTTACTTCATACTGTTCTCTCTCTCTCTCTCTCTCTCTCTCTCTCACCTCCTTACCGACTTCCGCAACTGCATTTAGCAAAACTTCTACGTTCATCCGTAGTCTTGCGTTCCCTTTCAATACTGCTCAAGGTATTTCGTCTATTTTTAGATGTATACATACTCACCATCAGGACCTTCGCTGTCTTTTCCCTCATTTCCTCTACTTCCATCTTCGTCAACCTGTCTGCTTCCCTTTCTTAACACGACCTCATCTTTACTCAACGCCCTGTACAGTAATCTCCTCGCCTTGTATTCTCCCTCATCCACCTCTCCACCTGCCAAGGTCTCTCCTCTCTCTCTCTCTCTCTCTCTCTCTCTCAGCATCTCCTCCCCATTCTTTCCTCGCCTTTTTCTCTCCCATATTCTTTTCCCAGGAGATGAGAAAGGCGGCGGGATCGATGTCCAAGTTTTAAATGAAGATTCGCATCGGAAATCACTATCAATATTCAATGCGTTATTTTTGTCGAAGCAAAGAATGCGATTATACAAAGAGATTCATAACGAGCGTCAACGCATATGATCATTACATTCGCTGGGTAACACCGCCCGAGACACTGAGGAGGAGGCCGAGATGTCGAGGATGCACGCAAGAAATCTGGGAGGCACTGTAATCGAGTCATTCTTACTCATACATGGCGAAGGAAATGTCAACGGAAGGTATGGTTTATCCTTAATTAAGACGGGTGATAATAAAACGAGGACAAAGAGAAGAAGAATACAAAAACAGAACGAAGAAAGGAGAAGGGACACTTTGTACATCCAAATCTATTTATTTTTTATCTATAAGCCTCATCGACGATCATCATTACATCATTGCTCGTAAGCCCCTCGACTTAAAAAGTACTGTAGACTTACTGTGAAGAACAATGAGGCACTGCCTTGTTATTACAGTGAATGTGATACAGTTGAAGATATTTATGAATAACAGTTCTAAATGAGAATCCTATTCAAGGAAATATTATAGTTGTTTGTTTTCATCGCTAGTGAAGTGGAAAATCAGGTTTGTTACCAGAATGTTTTCTACCACTGGTGCGAAATATCCAGAGGAATTTCACACTGTTACAGCGCATGATTCCTTCAAGAAAGATGTCTGGACCACTATTCCGAAGAAGACCCGTTCATGACTACTTGTGTGGACCCTGCACCTTTACATATTGGTTTATAATTAGTGGTTTTATTATAGTTTAGCACGCAGCTTTCCTAGCAGTTATTTTGACCAATACTGAAACCTACTTCCCTTCTGTTGCATCTGTTTTGACGACTAACCTCAATATGACCCCATTTTCATTATTTACCGTGGCCACTTCTAGTATCTAGCAGTTGCTCGGACACCGATCTGTACAATTTATAGCAAATGGCTTAACTCCTAATGCCTTGTACAATCCCACTGCTTTTTAAAATCGGTTACTTTAACCAAAATTGTTTATGCAAGGGCGATCATAGAGTTAGATGTTTTGGATAGTAACAAAACCGGTTCCATTATAGTAGGTAGTTCCGAATATCCTGCAAGTACATCACTACCTTAGAATGAAGTTTTGACCATTATTGCCGTTCAATTGCTTGACATAGTCTTCTTAACATAATTCACATCATACAATTTTTTTGACAGGTGTCGATGTACACCACAATAGTATTTGTTTTGAATACTATGGCTATAAAGTATCTCCTTAGCATTTATACTAACAACTATTGCTGTGCAAGATCGCAAAAACTCAAATACTTTGAGCCCTATTGCTTCTTATCAGATTCATTCGACATATCTGTTATTTCTTCCCCTGTAATCTAAAACAATGGGATTTTTCCTTTACGTGTTCAATCATAAAACTCCTTATTTTAAGCAGAAAAAGGTCCCGGGCAAGGGGAAGTAAGTTACGGGGATATGAGAAGCGGCAGACTTAAATATGAAATCCCACATAAGATAGGAAACATTTTATATTCCCAAAAAAAACTATAACTCAGTAAGAAGTCACATGGAAAAAACGTAAGTAAAATCCGAAAGTTTTCCGTTTCATTTGCAAGGAATCGAGGTCAACTAGGATCAAAAACAAAAGGATAAATGGAAACAAAAGAAAATAAAAGAATTTTCAGGTCTGCCATTGTTTCGCGCAGAACAATGCAAGCACAAAATAAAAAGTGGAGCCGCTTACAAAAAGAGGAAAGAATAAATATTTTCATCAAATAAGAAGGAGTATAATAACAATTCTATCTCCTCTGACGACGGATATGCGAGTGCTTCAAGATTTCAGATGATGATGATAATAATAATAATAATAATAATAATAATAATAATAATAATAATAATAATAATAATAATAATTAAATGCGATGTAATGGACTCCTAAGGAGGCAGGATGCAACCAAGAACCCCACACTATAAAAAGCCACCTAGTCGAATAGGATGATAATAATAATAATAATAATAATAATAATAATAATAATAATAATAATAATAATAATAATAATAATAATAATAATAATATCCTACCATCTAGAAAGACTGTTATCGCAACGTGTTTTGGAAAAAGTATAAATTATACTTCTGGAAAAGCATAGGTAATTCCTGTTCTTTTTCTCATCTATTAATACTACTGGGGCTAAATTTGATTATAAGGTCATTAGAAAAAGTGACCGAGAATGTTAATCGATATTCTGGTATAAATTCAAGGAAATGACGTACTATGGATGAAACCCAAAACCAAGAAAGGATGAATATATAATATAAAACCTACAGTTTTTCGCTTGATTACCTTCAGCTTTCGCATTTATAACAATCTTTTATTAGTAATGCGTCTTGAATCGACCTCAGAATCTTCGAAAAATTATCAAGTGGAGAAACGATGAAGTCATAAGAGAGAAACAAGGTTGTACTGACCAGAACGGGTAAATCCCTGTAAGGTTAACAAGTATTGTCAAGCAATAATGAGCATTTAGATGAGGGTGAGATACTTGCAGTTGTGAACAGTATAAAGAATGGACAGAAAGGAACACCAATAATTCAAGCCATAGATGAGTAGTGAGGAAAATACCTTCAACAGAAAAAACAAGAATTGATGAAATAGCGTATGTCCTTTGGGAATTTACCATGCCTAAATAGAAACAAGAAATTTTCTTTGGCAATGATGCATTATATTGACCGTGATCAATCCATGTACCTGGTAAATGTCGAAGACAAAGATACTACTAATCATTCACCCTGACCTTCAACCTATAGAATTTTTTTTCTACGATGGGCTTGCTCTACGCTCGTACATGCCGTTTACATAATCAGTAAGGAACTTATCATTGAAAATTACATATTTCCCGATAAAATTCGTTGGAAACATGACAACCATACAGTACCTTTTATTGTAATTTATTATTATAGTAACCAACACATTCGCTCTATCTGCATCACTGTTTTTTTTTTTTTTTTTACCGAACTTCTTATCTGTTTACTTTGCAGTCGTCCTGTTCCCCCTTTCCTTTATATTAATGCAAACTGTAAACAGTAGTAATTTCTTTCTCTCCATCTTCCTCAAATTAATTACACTGAAGTGCAGCTTATACGCCTGAAAATGAAAACAAGAGAAAGTTCTGTGTGTGTGTGTGTGTGTGTGTGTGTGTGTTGATTCTTTAAACTATAATGTATTATGCATCTGAGAGGGAAACATCGAAGGGAGGGGGTGGGGGGGGGGGGGGGGTTGGAGTTGGGAGGGGGTATGGAAGGGGTGGGTTTTCAGATCGAGTATTCCATTAATTTCCTGGCTGTTTGATGACTCTTGGAAGACATTTACCGCTTTCCTTTGATCGGGGAATGAGTTTGGAACCTACGGCGAAGTTACCTGAACTTTTGCGGATTCTGGTTACTCGAAGCCCAGAAAAGGAGATATCTTTATATGAATTTATGGCACAATATGGTCTGGATGATAATAATAATAATAATAATAATAATAATAATAATAATATAATAAGTTCGCTAAGGAAGATAAGCTGTGCTTTTGGTTGGTCTGTCTGACTTTGTTAACAGTGCTACATAAAAACTAACCTGCAAACTTTTGCAGAATATCGTAGAAAACAAAATTCACAAGTTTCTGTGAACAGCTGACTACATTTAGCTGTGGATCGCTGTCTGTAGCTGTATGCTGAACCTTTTAATAGGAGCTAATTAACAATGGATGAGAACACTTTGCTTGGGTAACTATTCTTATCACTTACGGAGTAAGTAATTTTCTAAAAAAAAAAAATAATAAAAAATAAAAAATCAATAGTAACCCAGTCACTGAACATATTCATTTCAGTCCATATGATTTTTCTTATGAGTAAGTTAAGGAAACAAACGCGACTTTTCACTTAGTATTCAAAATCTCAACAAACCTTAAATGACAAACTGTAACCTACTGCCTTAAATCTATAGCGGAAAGAGTAGTTAAATGCGCCACCTGACAATGAAGCCGTATTTTTGTTCTTTGTAGTCGCAAAGTATTGTTCGACAGGTAAAACATAACAACGATTCAAGTGATTACAGTAAAACTATTCTGGTAAATTTTCTCCATAGGTATAAACCGGACCAATCGAAGTCGTTCCTATCTCGCCTGGGATCACTGTTGCCAACTGGTCTGTGTTTACCCGCCAAACCTCGGAACAAAACTCATGCAAAACTTTGGAAATAAGTGATTCTAGCGTATCTATTTGCAAAAATTCGTAAATATTAGAGCAATTGTATCATTATTGCATTACTATGACAGCTAAAATTCATGGAAACAGTTCGTAGTAAAGCTACCGGCCTACGTGGAAAGGCCTGCTAAATTGGTAATGATGCCTGGATTGAGGGCAAGTTCTCTCGCTTGCTTAACTAAGAAGAATTTGAAATTGTCTTAAAAAAACCATGACGATAGGTACGTCCTATTTTATATAGCGAAATACATATACAAAAAACAAGCAAACGCTGTAATGGATAAAAGCATGAAAGTAACATTTATTTTACTTAAAAAAAATAGGTAGGAAGGGTTCTACGAATCTTCAGTCGGTTAGACAGGATTCCCGGAGAAGCATGGAAGTACTTAAATTTTTCGTTCATTTGATGCAGCTTTCGTCTCCTCCACAAGACCAAACAATAGTGAACACTGAAAACCCGAGAGAAAACGCTGAACAACTAGAAAAAAAGATTTATCCTGTATCATTTTTTTAAGATCTCGTTGATGTAGTTCTCATAACGTCGTTATATGTGATAAACGGGAGTTCTGAATAAAGAAATACTTCTTTATGAAAATCTGCTTATCGCAACATTATTTTGTCGTTTTGCTTTGAATCTGCAGGGTAAAATATAAGGGATTATTATAGAAGACATGAACGACACAATGCGTTATAATAAAATGTTGCAATTCTCCTACCTGACAATAAACTTTCAAGGGCACAAATGCACATCACTCCTTACTATTTAGACACGAATGCCGTTTGAATACAATAGATTCAATTATTTACGAGACATCAAGGGAGACAGGAAATGAAACCAGGAGGTGCAAGGAGCCACCCCATTATATATATATATATATATATATATATATATATATATATATATATATAATATATATATATATATCATATATATATATTCCGTAGCCAAGTTGCTGCCTGCCTTGCATAATTATGTCGAGCTGCGAGCTTGCTCCCTCACAGTTCACTGAGGAATCCCAAATAAAACCTGAAATGTTTTAACTATATTCTTACAATGAATGCCTAGAAGTATGAATGTCTAATGGCCAGTACCATTCACTATGTTTTATTAGATGGGTCAACATCATCACCACACTCATAACCGATGTTTCATGCCCTTCCCATGCCAACCGCTCCCCACCCCCCCGGACGAATGAGATAGCAATCCCGTATATAACGAGTCTCATATAGTCTTCAAGTCCGTAGCTCCAGCAAAGGGGTGGCGCCATTGTTGAAGTTTTCTTTGGAGAGTTGCAGTTCATTGTGAATATTGCGAGCCCTTTATTCTGCACAAAAGGTGAGATATAGTAAGAAACTGGTTAGAAGTCAACTCTTTCACTGGCGTTAAGCTTTGCTGAGCTTCTTCAACATACCTAATATAAAGGGGATCTCCTTATTGTACTTTTTTTTGTCTCGAAAGATGGTAGCCCAATAGAAAAAAAATTTTCTTGCGTAAGTCTGAGGTGATTTCTTGGTCTCATACGTTGCTTAGTAACGCTACAGTGTCTTCAGGTATTAGGCAGCCGAAAAATATAAGCTTTAGAGGGATATCATGAATATTTACCTTGTTACCATAGCCAGGTGCAATGCTCAGTTCTGAAAATCTCCTGTATAATAAAATTTACGTAAACTACGTGTGCTGAATATAGAAAATAATCACATCTAGACGCACACCCCTAACCCCCGCATACATACATACATAATACATACACGCATATATATATATATATATATATTATATATATATATATATATATATATCTCTATAGTCTATTTATCATAATAATATAAATTTATATTACGTATATATATATATATACTATATATATATATATATATATATATATAACACATATGTGTGTGTCTTTGTCTCTGTGTGTGTGTACAATGCCTCCAGGATCAACTTTTATGCAAAGCACCTTCAGTTCTTATAAAGTCCATGAAATAGAAAATCTTTTTACACGAAACCTACCGAGAGGACTGCAAAGTCCCTGAATTTAAAACAGGAGAGAGAGAGAGAAAAAAAAAAAAGATAACAAAAAGCCCAAAGTTCCCACTATCACTGAACTTTGCTACGAAAGTGGCCATTGGGATTGAACTATCGTTTTACAGACTACAATCTTGGTTTTAGCGTTGAACATTTCTTTTTGTACCAATTACCTGGTTTATATTCTGGAGTGTTTTTCTGTCTACCTTTCCACGCTCATCTTTTCATCCTCTCGTTGTCGCCTTCCACATTTTCATAAAAAAAAATTAATTATTATTATCAATCGACGCGTTCTCGGCTGCCCTGTTGTCATGTTTTTCTTCATCTTTGCCTTTTTCCTACTTAATCGGTTTTCGATGCTGTCAGTTACTCTGTCTCATCATACATAATGCTACTCCTTTTATCTTTATCACCATTTATAATCTCTCCCTTCATCATCATCATCATCATCTCTTTCTTCACATTTCCTTTTACCTCTTCTGCTCTAACGAACTTTGCCGAAACTTCTCCAAAGTCTAGCTATTTCATCCAAAATTTCCCTACGACTTCTCTAACTCTCGTTCTGTCCCCTGCCCTGAGAGAGAGAGAGAGAGAGAGAGAGAGAGAGAGAGAGAGAGAGACTCCTCAAAATAATCCATCAGTACAAGATAAAGAAGGAAGGTGAGAAGTGACATAAAAAGAAGTGGAGATTAAATGGAGGGTGGATCGTAGGAGAGATATTCTGTGTACAAAAATATACAAAATCAGAAGATTGGGAGTGGAAGTACATGCCGAGAAGATCGAGGAATAAATGAAGGATGGGTTAGAGAGAGAGAGAGAGAGAGAGAGAGAGAGAGAGAGAGAGAGAGAGAGAGAGAAATGGGTGGATTTCATACAGTATTTAGATGTATACAATGACGTTGAAGGGTAAAGATGATAACGGTGATAATTGTAATTATGGTGACCATGAATATGATATCAGTGGAGGTGGAGACAAAGGGCTGAGGAACAGAAAATGTAACAATTCATTAGGATAATCTGGGCGACCTCAAATAGCGATAACGGTGCTAAGAATCACAATACTTAAGAGGACAATGATCCAACATGGAGTAACTTTTACAGTGATTTACAAAAGCTCGCTGATGAAGGTATCTGGAAACGATGACAAGATCGAAAAGGGTGAATAAGGTCACAAAAATGATACTAAAAATATCCATTCCCGAAAAAAAGAAGAGAAGCAGTAAAAAGCCTCAGTCTCTCTGTCTTTCTCTCTCTCTCTCTTTCGACGTTCTTTCCCCTTGATCCGTTCCCCTCGCCCATACTTTTTTTTTTATAAATAATTTCCCCTCGTACATCGATTCTCTCCCCTCAACCTAGATTCCCCGGATGGTTTTATTATACCTCTTGATGAGCGTTTCGTTACTCTTGATCTTTCTTTACTCTATCTATCTATATCTGTCTACCTATCTATCTGACCAAGGTGACTATAAAAAGAAAAAAAGCGTACGAGTCCTCGTTTTGTCGCTGAAGGCTATCTAAAATTATGCTTTCTGGAGCTGGGCGCCCCAGCTCATCATACTTGGGTTTCCAGACTTCCGATTCTTTGAAGTGATGATACGAAAGAATCCTCACCTATCCATTTATAGATTACGGTAGCGTGTTGCTTTTTAATGCAAGATTTAATGGTTTATCTTCAATGAAGACCAACGCAGTTAGCAAACCCCAATTGAAGTTTTTTTCGCGTTAAAAAGATAATTTTGAGATTATGCTTCATTGCGACCTGTATGTACGTATATCTATATATATATAAATATATATCTATATATATATATATATATATATAATATATATTATACATATACATATATATATATATATATATATATATATATATATTATATATATATATGCATTATATTATATATATTATATATATATATATATTATATATATTATATATATATATATGCACACATAGATACTATACGTAGACAATAAAAAATTCAAATTTTCTCTAACAAGGGTATCTCCCGGCAATAGGCATGATTACCATCACTGCCACGTTCACATTTCAAAATACTGACTTGTGAGAGCAATTCCTAACTGGAAGCTGTAGAATAAATAACCTTAAAACGAGGTTATCCAACTGTTCTTCATGAAAGAAAAAGTCAATATTTCCTCTCAAATAAAGGTGAGAAATATCTTATCATTATATCTCGTTTTGTTCTCATTTTATTCTTATTTTCCAAGAAGTTTCCATCGCGTTTAATTTCCTTTTATGAAGCAAAGTTCCTGAATTTATTTTTCTGCAAAAGTGATGTAAAATAGCTCATTTCATGAAATGAAGCTAAGGTCTTTCGTCAAGCAGCATTGTTGGTGAATTTTTAGTTCCACGACAATCTGTGGCAAAACGCAAAATCTTTTATATTTTGTTTTCATAAACGAACTCGTCTAGTTCAGTGCCATGAAACGGTGTGAAACATTGCCATAAAAAAGCAAAAACATTGGGGTAACATTTCTAATCGCAGGCATAAAAAAGTCTGACAGATCAGTGGAAGAATTGTGTCATGAATGTTTTACTCAAAAAAGGTCATGCTGACTTGCAGACAGTGAATGTAAAAGACTCGATTTAAGTGACGTATCAGTATTGCAGTGAAAGAGACTCTAAGACCAATATCATTTAAACTAACCATGACGTCAGTAAAATGAATAATTGTGAAAATTTCCCTTTCATCAAAATCAGTGATCAATATGATCCAGTCACTGCCGAAAAAAAGAATCGACCAATTTGTTAACAAAAGATTTGTTAAACTGTGCGAGCAATTCTTAGAACTTGACCCTGTTCTCTGTATCACAGATAATAACTAATGTCACTTTCTGAATGAATGTGACCTTGGTGGTAAAAAGAAAAAATTAATGGCAATTAAAAAAAAACAGAGTGGACCTGCAGTTTGGTTATATAGCAAATTCGAACTTGTCGTCGTCATCACTTTAGATTTGAATATCACGCAAATTGCTCAAAGTATCTGACGTCGATGGTAAATAAAATTACCGCAAGTCACTTCCGCATTTGACGGCCGTGACGTCATCAATGTCAGTGACGTCATCTTTTCAATCCCTCGCGAGTAAACAAAAGACCAGTAGGACTCGTTATGTTAACAGCGCTGACGTCCACTTGGCAGATTTTTCTACCTTTGCGTTAAATAAAAGAGCAAAATAATCCAAGTTAAATAAAAGATCAAAATAATCCTGCTGTCAATTAACCTACGAATTTGACCGTGATTACACCCGAAAGGTTAAAAATAATCATTACACGGCTGACAGAATGGTTCTATTACAAAGAGGGTCGACGGTCATTACAATTTTTACAGCACCATTCAAGTCAAAATTGCTTTTACATTCCCTTTTAATTACTTGGCATGGGTCTCTCTCTCTCTCTCTCTCTCTCTCTCTCTCTCTCTCTCTCTCCGGTACTTATTACCAAAGTTTAGCTCCTCCCTCCCCCACTCCTCTCTAACATTTACCGCTACCGATACTTACCTCCAAGGTTTACCATTACTCTCTCTTTTTCTCTTTCCCCTATTTGCAATTGCTTATTACCAAAGTTTAGCCATCTCTCTCTCTCTCTCT
>NC_087204.1:35439300-35481800 GCF_015104395.2 Macrobrachium nipponense
GGAAATCAGAGTTTCCATTCGAGATGGGATATCGAAAAAGTTTCGACAGATGTGGCTCTTCTTCCCGTTGAATTCAAATAACGCTGCATTCGCCAAATGTACACAATCGCTCTTTTAATACATACAAGAACCACATATGGTGGGTAGATGTGAAGGCCATGAAATTTTGAAATCTCTGTCTCTGTCAACTGCTTAAATGTTTACATACATACACACATATATACATCTACAGACAGACAGATAAATGGATAGATAGAATGTGAACTCAATAATACGCATGAAATCATTCTCTATCATATATATATATATATATATATATATATATATATAATATATATATATATATATATATATATCATATATATATCATCATCGTGGTATTCGCTTATTTAATGAAGCCACGTGCATCTACTGTGATTTTTTAAGTCATATATATATATATATATATATATATATATATATATATATATATCTATCTATCTATCATCTATATATATCTATCTATCTATCTATCTATTATATATATATATATATAATATATGTATATTAATATATATAATATATATGTGTATATATATATATATATATATATATATATATATATATATATAGTATATATATATGCTTAAAAAATCACAGTAGATGCACGTGACTTCATTAAATAAGCGAATACCAAAAGGAAAATGATAGTCAGAATTTTTCTGACTATCATTTTCCTGTGGGATTCGTTTATATATATATATCTATATTAATATATATATATATATATATATATACTATATATATATATATATATATGATATAAAACTTGTAATGAGCTTACGTAACACCTGACAGTGTCTCTCGAGCGATAAATACAGCCAAATTATCAAAAGAGGGTTTTCGTTACGCTAAAATACAAAAGCTTTGCCTTACCCGGAGGTAAAATCTCAATACCTCCAAAGAAAAAGTGCATTTAATGCAGTGTTAATATCACATTCTCTGAGTCTGGGTTCTTACTTACGCTCTGGTGCATATCACACAATAAACTTAGCAGCGTAAAAAATCTCGAAGGGAAAGAAAGGGGGAAAGGTAATATAAATGGCAAATATAATGGCGAGGAAAAAAATAACTGAAGGAGGTACAAAGAAAAACGAACAATGCGAGGAAGAACTGGACGCCATAAAAGAAAGTTCGAAAAAGAAAGAGTTGGGGAAAACCAAAAGATAAGAAAGATATATGAAAGAAAGACTGGGAAAATCCTAGAAAAAAAAGGTGGGGGGCGGGGGGGGGGGGGGAGAGGGGACGAAGGAAACGGATGCGGAATAGCACAAACATATGCAAATATATATTCCTTCCCGACATTCTCCACTGGCAGGATTTGCACAGATGCCACGAAGAAGAAGAGGAAGAGGAGAAAGATGGTTAGAGAATTGCCTTTGATGAAAACATCATTCTACGGTAACATGTTAAGATTGTAGGGCTTCTCTCTCTCTCTCTCTCTCTCTCCTCTCTCTCTCTCTCTCATTAGATAAAATTAAAACATAAATACGTCATCCAAACCTGGTCCTTGACTTTTTGAAAAGAAATCGAGGCAATAATTTCCGTAATGATCTCGATTGATGAAATGATTGCTTAAATGATTTACAGATTACCTGACCGACTGACTGATTTGCTAAAACACGTCTTGCTTCAAGAGAGCTCTTGTCATATGCAATTGAAACACATGGGTTCGAATACTCCCTGCCCTGCCAACCCCTACGCACGGAATTCTCTCTTTACACACACATACTATATATATATTATATATATATATATATATAATATAGTTATATATATATATATAATTATATATAATATATATATGTTGTGAAACGTTGGAAGGTAATAAATAATTTAAACTGTGAATAACCTCTCTTTCGTCTGCGTTTCATATACACACATATTCATAATACACACACACACTCACAAACTATATATATATATATATATATATATATATATATATATAATATATGTGTGTGTGTGTGTGTGTGTGTGTGTGTGTGTGTGTATAATACCGTTTATACTTCTTTTCCAGTAGAGATAGTTGCTTTAGAAGGTGTCAGCCCTACGATTCTCAATACCATGCAGTGAAGCTGCCTGCCCGTGACCGATTCCACCTTAGCTGCGACGCTCCACAGTCACCTAACTACTATATACCTCATTCGCTGCTTAGGTTAACAGTTGGTAAAACTTTTGTTTTGTTTGTATGGTGTTTTTACGTTGCATGGAACCAGTGGTTATTCAGCAACGGGACCAATGGCTTTACGTGACTTCCGAACCACGTCGAGAGTGAACTTCTGTCAACAGAAATACACAAGAGCTCTGCCTCCCCTGGTATCAAACCCAATCCCACTCGCTGGAAAGGAAAGCTTCATAACCAATAGACACGACCCAAGACCCATCTTATGCTATACATACACATAATTGTGTGTGTGTATGCGTGTTCCTGTGAGTGCTTATAACTAGAAACGCTCGCAGAAAATGTTTCCTCTCCATTCAAAAACTACATAAGCACACAAACGAATAAAAAGTCAAACACTTGAACAAACACCGGCAAATGAGTAAACAGCATATGTGTAAACGAACATACTGTGGGGGTAAATAAATAGACGCGCCCAAAGCCAACCGGGTCCAAACACTGTTTATGATAGTTCAACACCACCCTCATACAGAATTCATACCATAAATATCAAAGCAAATATTAAAACCTTGGCAGTACGCTTCAACTTTTATTTTTTAGTATGACTTTTATGAGTACAGAGAACAAGTGAATAAAAAAATAAAATAAATGAAAAGCACTGGAATGAATTTATAAACATTTTTAAAAGGGAAGGGGGAAAGGGGGGAAGGGGGGGAAAAATGAAGTTTTCAAAACCTACAAATCATATAAAAAATTTATAAATTAAAAAACAATAAAAATGAAATTTAGGGAATTATTATAATTTCATAGAATATGACCTGCATCAAGAATCCCTACTCCTGCCTTTCAGAGTTCCTCATTATTTGTGACATGCTACTACTTTTAAGATTTTAAGGCCTCCATGAAATCCTCTCTCTCTCTCTCTCTCTCTCTCTCTCTCTCTCTCTCTCTCTCTCTCTCTCTCTCTCTCTCTCTCTGATTTCGAACTATAATATGAAAATTTCAACAAACGCAACGCATGAACTTACAGTATTCCTTTAAATATGCATTTTCTCATTCTCTGTGAACTAAAGGCTCATTAGTCAAGCAACCTTACCGGGGAAAAACACAAAAGGTTAGTCAATCACGCATTAACTGCATTCCACAGTTATTAAGTCCAAAGAGAACAAACAATTACACTTCCCCCTTTGTTTTACGAGTCCCTTCAGCCCTCTACAACGTTACCATGCGACAATGATATTCAAGTTGCGATCTTCAACTGCAACGCGGATTCACTTGCAACTTATGTGAAACTTAATTTTCGTTGTCCACGGAGTACCTTCCTCTTTAAACGAATCCATAACTATACATCTACTTCTCCATAACCCTTTCTATTCAAGCATCCCTTAACGGCCTCGACTTTTTGCACAATTACTTGGTATATTACTTTAATATCCGTGAAAACTCCTCGTTCCTAATTGGATTGCTCTCGTGCATGCAGAGAGAACTGTCAATATAACGACCGCTCTTCGTTTCTGGCGTCCAAACAATGTGACACAACCACCGAAGAATTACAGAAATTTCTAAAACGTTTCCTTATTAGTTTGTAAGTGTGCGGTTTGTTATTTCTTACTTTATGATTGAGAGGTTTCCTCATATAAAAAGATGTTTCCAAATTTTAGAATAAAAAAAAACTCTTGTTAAAAACTGTGATAGAGATTGCCTCAATACACTGCAAGTCATACGGTAAATCTGCCAATTTGTCCTAATAGCTTGCAATAATCGGCAGACACTAATTTCGGTCCTTGTTATCAAGGGAATAGCTCTGGCAAAGGACTTCGCAAACGCTTGAGTCCATTTCATCATGCACCATGGTTTTGCGCAGTGTCCTTCTTCAATTCCCCCAAAACCCCCCACTTCACCACACCCCCCCCCCCCCCCCCCCCCCCCCCCCCCCCCCCCCCCCCGCCCCGAAACAAAAGTCACAATTTAGTCCTAGTTAGATCTGGTTAGAAGTAACACATACACTAACTCCCAGAAACTTGGTAAAAAAAAAAAAATAAAAAACAGACACACAGATACGACATATTTAAATGCTAACGAACTGGGCATGAAGAAGGGAAAATAGTACTGCTTAAACCGATACGATAAACAATTAAGATTCATTCAATCTTGTTATAATAATAATAATGAAGGAATTGGGAATTCATACATACGGAAAAAGCCGTAAGAAGTTTTAAACGACAAATGAGTATGACAGTAAAGAACAAATTCACAGATGATCCTGAGAGAAAACTCAATGAATAAAACAAAGGCCACGAGGGATATCTATACAGCTATTTAGTACGTGGTCCCTAAAGCTTTGTTGCTTCAATAGGGACAATACAAGAGAATAAAAATAAGAGAATAACCCCACCTACATGAAATAGTGGGAGGAGTGTATATTACTTACTATAAAACGTATTCTTGTATAATTGGAAAAGGACCTATCATGTCATAATACATTTGGAGCATACTTGTTCAAATTTCTAACTAAAAAAAACACCATATATATGTCCCTTTTAACACATACAACAGGTAATAGGTATGCGGTGATGAAGTGTGGAACCATTGCAATGCCCCTTATCCAACATGGTAGACAGTTTCCACGGAATTATTGTATAAGACAGAAGACATGCCTACGATGCCCAGTTTAGGTCTAAATCAGACGAAAACGGCTAGTTTACTTAACGCGGACACACGTTCATTTCTGTCACTCTACGATGGTCTTTCATTAAGATCCCTGAACTTTCTTCCAGGATAACGAGCCTTGTCTCAGCAGTCTACAAGAGTTAAATTCCTGACCAAACGAAAAGCTATTTCTAGCGTAACGTAAAAACAAAATTCCAACGCATAAAATCCACATCAATTACGTTTGCGTGAGCGGTGCTCTTCAAAGAAAAACGAGAGCAAAGAAAAACTAACATGAAAGATTATACTCGGCTGAGTTCGTGACACCCCCTGGCGATTTTAAACAAGGATCCTCAAATATTCTCCATTAGCAAGCGATACTAAACGAGACAGGCTGCGATTGGACGGGGTTAGGAGAGGGGGAGGGGTAGGGTGAGGGGGAGTGAGTTGTCTGGAGAGGACTGGGACGAGTTCTGAAAAGGTTTCAAAAAGTAAACTGAAACAAAAAGAGAAACAATCGAATCATACTCAACATTGGAATGGAAATACTGTTGCTGGAACTACATTGTGAAATAGCGATACTCTACATTTCGTGTGTAAGAGTTAAGCCGTCTTCATTCTCTTATTCAAACCATAATTATATAAATTTGATGTTAGCAAATGTACAGACAAATCATGTAAAACCTTTATTCCAAGTGGAAAAATCAGTACATAGATTCTTGAGATTTTTTTTCAACAAGTACACACCTACTTCCATCATCTTTGGCAAAGGTAATAGAGCAAGCACAAGTTAACGACTTTATCTTTTTTATATGCACTTATGTTTAAAGGAATATCTACTATTAATAAGTTGAATTGGTTTACAGTAGAGGCGCTCAGTAGAAGCCAGCAAAAAATAAAGTGTTATTTTTTTCCCATTACTTTGCTCAAGGAGAATCTGGTGAGATAAGTACATTACGAATGAGATACACTAATAATTACTGTTAGTTATTTTATTCTATGTGTGGCCAAGAATTCTAAAATGTTAACTCTCTCTCTCTCTCTCTCTCTCTCTCTTCTCTCTCTCTCTCTCTCTCTCTCTTCATTCTTCTCTTTATCTCCCTCTCTTGACATTTTTCTTATATCTCCGTTGAGATGAAAATGGAGAATTTCACATCCGTCTACAAAATGTAAGTTCCGTTTACAAAGACAGTGTCCGCATTCATGCATATTTATACAGCTAATTTAAGTGACATCCGACTCTACGACACGACCACTTGGAAAGGAAAAGCAAACTTCAATTTCCAGGGAAACAAAAGTTTCTCTCTCTCTCTCTCTCTCTCTCTCTCTCTCTCTCTCTCTCTCTCTCTCTCTCTCTCTGTATGTGTGTTTGTGTGCGTGCTGCTTCCTCCACAAGGAGGTATACAGGCATCTTATGGTAGAGCAAATCCATCCCCCCTCTCTGTATGTATATATATATATATATATATATATATATATATATATATATATATATATATATATATATATATATATATATATATATATATATATATACTGCTATCCTTATCAAAGAAATCAACTAAGCAAATCGATACAAGAGTTTAATAAGGGAATGTGCATACATAGATTATTATTCTATTACTTGTAGTTCTGCAAATATACCTACTAAGTATTTACACACGCACTAGCACACAGAAGCTGGTAATATACGCACATTCACAATGTGTGTATGTGTATGTGTTGTGTGTGTGTGTGTGTGTGTATATATATATATATATAGATATATATATATATATATATATATGATATATATAATCACGCAAATACACACACACACACACACACAAATATATATATATAAATATAAAAATATATATATATATATATATAATATATATATATATTATTCCGTGCACAGATCCATTTATTACATATATTACTCGAAAAGTGGTAACAGATGGCCAATAAATATCCACAATCGCGCGGCTTTTTCACAAAAATATTTAACACCACACGGATTTAGAATTCCTGATCGTACAAAAAAAAAAGAACAAATGAATCATATATTGTATAACGTTGAAAGCATTATGCTGCGTTTCAGTCTGCTTTCAGCGATCAATTCAGTCAAAATCTCCCTTCCCCACACGTCCCTGACCCCCCCCCCACCCCCCCCCCCCCCCCACCCCCCCCCCCCACCCCCCCCACCCGCCCAACCCAACACACAGACACACACAACCAGGGTTTCACTTTAAATAAGAAATCGTAATAAAGTGGAAACCACTTCTCTTTCTACGGAGATTCAGGGTTTCTGTTATTTGTAGCATTTGAGTGCTGCCCTAATTCAGGGTGTCTTTTGGCATCTGGGCATGACATGATGTTTCCTGAGCTGATATTCGCTACACATTGTAAAGTGTTACTTTCTGAGTGGATATTTTCCTTACTTTTGTTTGTTTGTTTGTATGGTGTTTTTACGTTGCATGGAACCAGTGTTTATTTAGCAACGCGACCAACGGCTTTACGTAACTTCCGAACCACGTCGAGAGTGAACTTCCATCATCAGAAATACACATCTCTAACCCCTCAGTGGAATGCCCGATTATCGAACTCGCGGCCACCGAGGTGGCAGGCCAAGACTATACCGATCATGCCACTGAGGCGCTATATTTTCCATAGTAAGGGCACAGGTTGACAGATGAGTCGATGATATTCTTTAGCAACTGCATAGTTCTTTGTTTATTTCGTTGACATACCACAAAAAAAAGCATATTACATATTTGCTGAGCTATTATTCCGTAAAAATGCAAAACATCTCTGTTGAGGTAATATTCCCTTGAAAATGAAGGCGGCTATATCTCATGAGCTGATATTCTTTGAAGAAAAAAAAATGTTTGGTTACTCGTTCGAGAGGATGTTTCATTTCCTATATTGTTTCTCCCATTATACACAAATAATACAAAAATACATAGTTTATTCATTTTAATGAAAACTGATAGGTTAGGCAAATGAGACGAGAAGAAAAAGAAAGAAGACGACAAGGATTCAACTCAGGAAGATTATCACAACTGCTTTTATTCCAGGATAGTGCAGGAATATTGCGATAAACAAACACTCTCTCTCTCTCTCTCTCTCTCTCTCATAGAAACACACACATACACAGGAGTGTTTGCTTTATCTGCTATGTCAGCTTGGACAACACTCGTATTCAGAGACCAAGAAGTACATGCACACTCAAACAAGTATAAAACACGTATGCAAACTGCAGAATAGCTGGCTCTTCGTTTATTGTCACGCAAAAAAGCAACACGTTCTGCCTACTGTGTACCGGTCAACTGTCCTCGGCTCTCGTGAAAACTGTTTCCAACAGTACCTCACTATTCCCTGAATCCCGTCCTTAGAGAGGAGTGTAGTCGACAGACTTCCTCAGTGTCACAAGATTCTTATTCATTACAGAAAACCTCTCTGGTCTTAACATAAGACAAAAAGGCCATTAACACTATCTTAATACTTTCCCTTATCTTTACTTTCTTGCAGTGACCTGCCTCTCTCACCTTCCTTCGTTCTACCTTTCTTTTCCTGGAATGACTGCTTGTTCCCGACTCGGAATTTTAACATGAAACGATATGAAGAATAAAAGGAGAAAAATGTTTCTATGGAACTATCAATATAATATGCATATATATAGACGGAATGCTACAGAGGAATGATGATGTAGAGAAACAGCTCCACTGAAGATGTTACTAGCAATACTTCTAGCAATAAAAGAAGTTTAGTGTTATTAGAGCTTTTGCAGTCTGTTCATCTGCCAGCCCAACATCCTCAAAAAAAGAAAAAAAATAAGAAAAAAATATGGAAGAAAACCCCATAAAAACCCCAATATCACCAATTCTTTTTTCCGGGTTTAACTGGATAAAACAAAATAAAGTATATTTAGATTCATATAAACGCCAGCTCTGCAATACGGTCATGCGTCATCCAATATGGAGATTTGTCACACTATATTTCCAACATATATAAATACAACTAAATATCTATACATAACAAGTACCCATGTTGCATCTGCATATGTGTGACCATGCATTTATAGATAAGCATTGCTTTCATTTATTATTTACCATACATGTATGCTCATGAATGGAATCACCTACTGGCATATGAATAATATACAAATCTCTCAATAAATCTAAACATACTGTCACACTCGCATAAATCGCGGCTTCAAAATACGAGCGCGACTGACACGATTTTGTGATACATTCGCTCTTCTCTCTCTCTCTCTCTCTCTCTCTCTCTCTCTCTCTTCTCTCTTCTACTCTGCATTTTTCATCAGCCGAAATGAAACCTTTCAATTTTTATGAACATAAACGTTTTCCATTATGAATGTGTGTCAAAGCCAATATAGATCCCTTTCCCCTAAAGAAAAGTGGAAGACCTTTCCCTATTTTGACATTTAAGGTAATTAAAAGTTGCCGGTACAGGGTAGTCACACCACAAAAGAAAGAGAAAACTGAATACTTGAACGAACAGAGACATACCAACATAATAAAAACGCTAAGCTATAAATTAAGCAAATAAATAAAAGCCACTGAATAAGTCTAAATTTAACTACAAGATCTTCTTGAAATTTTAATTTCAATTTTCGATTTAGTAGTCCCATCATACTTTGCAGACAACACTGAAAGTCTCTTTTCACCTTATGATTGAGATATGCGATTTAGGAAGAAAATGTCCGTTTTGTCAGTTGAATCAGCAAAAGTATTTTCTGAGTCAATGATGAGACGCCAATTTCATAAACAAAACCCCACTACTTTCCTTTCAAGCCGCCATCCCACTTCCCATTTCTTTTTCTATTCTACCAATCGATTTTCTTTCTCGGAAATGAACGCTTCTTTAATCTCCCATCTTCACCCACCATACTTCCTTTCACCCTTTCTCCTACCGCCCCCCTTTCCCTTCCAAATTCTTCCTCTTCTCTGAAGACTACCTTCTTCGCATTTTCTTCATTCCATTCATCCAAATGATCGAGTCCAGCATATTCCTCCTCCTTCATCAGCTACTATTATCCTCAACACCATCATTTATCAACCCTTCACCAGTTCTATCCCTTTTCAGGAGATCAGCCGGCCGTCGTCATCTTCATTGGCAGCATCGAAGGTCTCTCTCTCTCTTCTCTCTCTGTCTCTCTCTCTCTCTCTCTCTCTCTCTCTCTCTCTCTCTCTCTCTGCAGTGCACGTCATCTAGAGGCATAGTCATGACCTTCTGGAATATACCTCATCCGGGAATCTGCATCATCTGGAATTCCTATTATATGGAATTAACTTCATCTTGAAGCCATCACAGCCTGGAATTCTTAATGTCTGGAAGACTTCGACTCTCTCTCTCTCTCTCTCTCTCTCTCTCTCTCTCTCTCTCTCTCTGAAAGTATCATCTTTCCTCTCCCGTCCACTGGATCATCATCCCCACCTGCAACATATATTTAATGAAATCCAGATCGTAAACCCTCTGGAATCTACATTTTCCAGGGCCTTTATTTTGAAGCCATTTGTTCCAGCGGCATATATCAGCCGAAAGTCGTATATTTAGGAACAAATTTATGTGCCCTGGAATATATATCTATATATGTATGTGTGTGTGTGTGTGTGTGAGTGAGTGTATGCTTTGTGTGGCGTGTGCGTACATGCGTAGCCCCCTATGCTTCTTCTTGTTCTTCTTGTTCTTGCTCTACGCCTGTCCGTTCCCTGCTATGCAATCGCTGCAAAATGTATCATCTGCAAGGATATCATTATCCGCGAGCTGTAATTAAAGGTAAGGCTATCATCTCTAATAATTATCCTTTGAGAACGATTAAAGACACTGTTATCTTCACCATTCATTATTTCCGGATGTGATGAAAGGCATGGATGGTTCCAGTAATAGAGACGGGGGAGATTTTCCTTGGATGTAATCGCCCGGAGGAACGATAGATATTCTGTTGCATGGTAAATCCTATACATAGAATGTTCACGGTGGCAACCGTATGATTATTCCTCGGCCTTAATTGCTGAAGACGTTCTAGGCCGAACTCGTTGTAATGATTCTAATCGCGGAGATTCAGGACCCAGTGGAGAATTATTTGAAATATATTTCAGTTTCAGGGAAAGAAGTTTTTTTTTCTTCCTCATTAGTAGGATAAGTATTTCAATTTGCAGAGCCGATCTGAACGCAAAACTGAAACCCCCCCAAAAGGCGGAATATTATTAAGAAAGGCCAGAGGGACACGTTCCTCTTTTTATAAAAAAAATATATCCATAATGCCATGATTAAAATCGTTATCACTATAGAAGGAAAACCATTTGTCTCTAAATAAAGAAATTATAATATTATGTAGAATGCTGTACTTTATATTGTCCCTTGAAATACTTTTATAGGACAGTACAAGTTACTTACAAAACCAAAGCAAAACTTGAAAAAAAAGTTGCTGGCTTAAAAATTTTAATTTAAATGTTATGTCGTATTAATCAATGAACCGTTTCTTTAACAACTTGTGGCTCATGACTATTCATTAAAACTAATACTAAATGTTAAAATTTTTACTGCTAAATATTTATATTAATTTCAATATATTCACACACACGCACAATATATATATATATATATATATATATATATTATATATATATATATATATATATATATATATATATATATATATATGTTCCGCCGCTCTCGAAGGTGGGCAACCCACTCTACAGGTACCTGACCTCTTTACGGCCAGCGAAGTGGGTATGCCTTAATGAAGGCACTGACTACAGAAATAAAACAAAAATGAAAATACATGTCTCTATATTTTATTTAGCTTTATTTCCGGTGCAAAAGCAAACCTCCGTATTCAACTTTTCTCTCGCAATATTCCCTCGTAATTCACCAAGACTCCATTCGCCATTTGCCGCTACATGCAACAAGACATTACTTTTTTTTTCTCTCTCTGGAAACTGCACGCATGCTAAAGACGATGTCTTCCTCTCCCTGAAGGTGGAAGCAAGAAGGGGGGGGAAAAAAAAAGAAGAGCCGGGAAGCTGAAAGAACTTCCTCTTAACCACAATTCACCTTCAACTTCCCCTCAACTTCACTCCTCCTTCAGCTCTATTCTCTCTATTCTCCTCTGTTATCTGTTCTCCATGGTCTTAAACAGAGGCGTATGGGGAAGACCTAAGCCCCTCCTCCTTCCCCTCCCACTCCCCAAAATCCAGCAAGAACCCTCCCCGCAACTACAGTCTCCCCCCATCCCATTCAACCAATCTAGCCTTCCTCCACCCCCCATCCCACTAAGACCGTCTAACCCCAATCACGCGGGCCCTGCTCCCCGCTCCGCCCCCCGCCCCCATTACAACTTCCTTTGATATCTGAAGCTTAAAGATATGCTAGATTTAACTGATGACAGGTCTTATTACTCTCAGAAGACGACGGGTACAAAGCGGAGGGTGTAAATTTGTAACACTACTTCCACATGGAAGGTCAGAAGAAGACTGCGAGAGAAAAAAAAAATATTTGCAGAGCCGAAAAGAGATCATCTTGCCAGCGTTGTTATTAAATGTGTGTGTGTATATATATATATATATATATATATATATATATATATATATATATATATATATATATGCACTATGTATTTATGTATGCATATATTAACCTCGCACAAACTATATATATATATATATATATATATATATATATATATATATATTATATATATATATACATACATGCATAAATACATTCATACATACGCGACGAAGACAGGGCATAAAGAGGCGAAATAACAACTGAGTTTGCAGATGAGAAAAGAGGAAAACAAACGAATAAAAAAAAAAATAGGCAACGAAGACTTCAAAGACAGCGGCAAATGTGAGAAAGTCTAAAATATGACATGAGAATAGGAAGAATAAGAGTCCTCCTCTACCATTCTCCGGCGGCCCCCCCCCCCCCCCGCCCCCCCCCCCCCGCACCCCCCCCCCCCCCCCCCCCCCCCCCCCTGCGTGAAAGAAAAAAAAATTAACGGAGAACTTCAAATGCCACAAGCGCTTTATAACTGCGCATGGAAAGAACAGAAAGAGTAATAATAATAATAAATGATAAATAAATAAATAACGCGCAAATTCACACTTTTCTTCAACGGCCAAATTGGCCTGCAAAAGGACACAAGGTTCACAATTTCACAAAACTTTAATATAAAAAGAATGACCATAAAAAACAAAGTAATATAATCAAATGAGAAATTAAACGCTTTTAGAAACGAGCAGTCAACCCACATTCACAAACTACTTCACAGACAAATAAGCAATTAACCCACTTTCACAAGCTCGACTTCACAGAAAAATGAGAAACTACTTCACAGACAAATGACCAATTAACAGTCTTTCACAAACACTACTTCACAAACAAATAAGCTATCAACCCACTTCCATAAACTACTTCACAGACAAATGACCAATTAACAGACTTTCACAAACACTACTTCACAGACAAATGTGTATTAGCCCACTTTCACAAACATTACCCAAATAAGCAATCAACCCACTTCCATAAACTACTTCACAGACAAATGAGCAATTAACAGACTTTCACAAACACTACTTCACAGACAAATGAGCAATTATCAGACTTTCACAAACATTACTTCACAAACAAATAAGCAATCAACCCACTTCCATAAACTACTTCACAGACAAATGACCAATTAACAGACTTTCACAAACACTACATCACAGACAAATGAGTAATTAGCCCACTTTCACAAACACTACTTCACAGACAAATAAGCAATCAACCGACTTTCATAAACTACTTCACAGACAAATGACCAATTAACGGACTTTCACAACACTTCTTCACAGACACATAAGACATTAACCCACTATCACAAACACTACTTCACAAACAAATAAGCAATCAACCCACTTTCATAAACTACTTCACAGACAAATGACCAATTAACAGACTTTCACAAACACTACTTCCACGGCAAATGAGCAATTAAATCCACTTTCACAAACCTACTTCATATACAAACGAGCAATTAAATCCCACTTTCACAAACCCTACTTCATAGACAAATGAGTGATTAACAGACTTTCACATCGTGAACACTACTTGTACAGACAATGGAGCAATTTCGTCAGACTTTCTACAATGACTCATTAGCGTTCCAAAACAAATAAGCAATCACTCGCGAGCCACTTTCCATAAACTACTTCACAGACAAATGACCGTTTAACAGACGTGTTCACGCAAACTAGTGTTTCGCGTAACAGACAAATGAGCAATTAAACAGACTTTCAAACAAACCCAACTACTATACACAGACAAATGATCAATTTACCAGACTTATTCCCCACAAACACTACTTCACAGACAAATGAGCAATTAACAGACTTTCACAAACTCTACTTCACAGACAAACGAGCAATTAATCCACTTTCACAAAACCTACTTTCACAAACTCAAACTCAATGGACAAATTAAACCACGAGAGAAAAATAACAGACTTTCACAAATGTGAGAGTTACCCGTTGTTGAAACAGCAAATCCGGCCGAACAGTGACACAACCGGTCTGTCTATCGGCGCAGTCGATTCGGAGCACTAACGCGATTCTACAAACAAAGACAGGCATTGAAATAATGACAGGGTTAACGCGAACCATTGTTGCATTATCACTTTATTTTTTTTCTTCTGGTCCCACGCTGTCCCTCAAATGGCAAGCGCGTGATTGGGTGCGTGTATGTATGCATGCATGTATGGATGTGACTGTGCGTGCATGTGCGCGAGTGTGTATGTACGCATGTATGTACGTGGCTCCGAAACAGCGATGGAAATCAGTGAATAGTTTCGGTGTCAAATGTTTTAATTTACTTTTCTATTTTGATGGGCGAGCAATTCTCTATGATACACAAAACTGACATTTCAGATATTTTGATTCCCATAAAAATATAACATAACACACGGCAAAGCTTTTCACTGACCTCATGTAATTTCAAACCCAAATGTTCCCCCAACCCCCTTTAAAAAAAAAAAATCTGAATGGCGCTTGGGTAAACAGCATAGACAAATGGGTAACAAAAACAGAACCCGTCACTGATTCGGGCGGATTTCCGTGTCTCCGCAGACGCCCTAAACATTAACTGATTAGTGAGGTCTGAGAGGAGCGCGTTCTGTGTTCTGAGACAACACCCCCAACCCCCCTCCGCCCCTTCTCTCCCTACATCTCTTACAAGGTAGCAGAAGTAGACAAGACGGGTGACGTAATGTCGGCTTCAAACCATGGGAGTGGAGAGAGAGAGAGAGAGATGAATTATATCGTATGTTCAACATCAAGCCTTACAGGGGGTGGCGCCCAAAAAAAATAATGACAACGATCATTGAAGCATTCATTCTTTTAACTGTTAAATCGGGGGGCGTTGGGGAAGGGGGGAGAGGGAGAGGGAGAGAGAGAGAGAGAGAGAGCTAGAGTCCCGTTACCTAAAGGAAGCAACATCCTCGCCTCTTGAAGAGGTGAGGATTGTAGGAATGAAATACCTTACGAACAAAAGCAAGAACTACAAAGCTTGGCCGAAGGCGGGGAGAAACAATTCGCCAAATAAAGCACTTCAACATTCTATAACGCCGATACAGAAATGGTTGCCTTTTTTGGTGATAGGAATGAAAATGAGAAATTTCGCCGAAATAATCAAAACTGTGAATAAATGACCAGCCAACTGAACGATTAGAATATATTGTACGTTCCGGCATGTAAACTCATACACAATGGAAATTATATGTTATTTGCAGTAAATATCTCCAGGTCACTGTCTTGTTCAGTTGTTGAAAGCCTTATAAGAACTGATTTTGTAGATAGTAACACGAATCTGATATAAACGTAGTACTCCAAAGTTCACGGACACGTTTCCCTAATCTGCAAGTCTTTAACGAATTATCATACGCGGTCTGACTGAATTGTTCCATATAAAGTATATTAAAATTCAATACTTAACACGATGACTAAGACGCAATATTCTTCTTTCACTTTTTAATGCATTTTAAGTGCAAATCGTTTCCACTTTGAAATTTTAACTGATCTTTTCCACTCATTTTATCAGGATGCAGCTGTTGGTTGAAAATCTAGAAGTGGAAAGTTTGCAGAGTTAATTCGGCAACAATAATAAACCAAAATAAAATCAAATCAAATATAAACTGACCTTGCGGAATATGTAAAAGCCTTCGAGTCCCCGTTGACATAATATGTTCAACAAATAACAAATCGAAGATATACAACTAGTTATTACTTAAAAACATCCATTGGTTAGATTTTTTTTCCATTGATGCCCAAAAGATTCTTTTTTTATTATAACACGAATTATTCTAACAAATGTGAATTTTGTGCGTTATTGAGTATAGTTATTATAAATGCCAAATCAATCGTCATTATCATAAATTGTTCAAGATTATGAACGCAAGTTGAATAAGTGACTGCATTTATGCTTTGGCGAAGCACTGACTATGGTTGTCAACTTTCGATCTTCATAATCTAAAACTAGTCGGGAAACTGTTATTCCCTTTTGACATGGATAAAAAAAGAAAAAAAAAACAGAAAGAAAGAAAATCAAGAAAACACCTAAAAGTAGCATTATCAGACACCTTTGTCCTTTTAATCGCAGTGGTATTTTGCATCGTCTCTCATTATCGGAGTATTTTTGTTATTTAGTTTCAAGCTAAAAACCTTTTGAAGTTTCTATAAATAAAACTCATCATTGTTGTATTTTTATCTTTATGCATTGATGATCGCTATGCTTTACACACTGACAAAGGCTCGGCATATTTCGCATTGAATATTTTTTTCAACTGATGTGTTGATCTAATTGTGCTAAGCTAGAGCGGTAAATTTTGGATCTCTCTTTGATAATTTGTGTCATACTTTTATTTCGCGGTTTCACTTCGCATTCGGACGCAAAAATGTTCCTGCGCTTGCGTTTCGTACATGTCGCGCGGGCAACACCCACCGTGTGTGTGTGTGTGTGTGTGTGTAATCATAGAACGCCTTAATCATTAGACAGGACCTTGGCCTCGACGCCTATACTGCTCTTAGAAAAGATTGCTTAATAAATTCCGTCCTTCCATTTTCGGGAAGCCTTCTGGGACGGGGTTTATAGCCCCAAGACTTTCTTCACCCAGGTTGCGATTCACCACAGTTAACTAACTGCACAATAGCTAATGACTGTTAGCATCAACCAAGAGCGCTTCTCCTTTTGCACGGTGGTCGAATCCTGGCCCTCTCCTTGGTGATGGCGAGAAAGGCCACCACTGGGTACTGATTAAGGAGGTTTATCATTTTACGATATTTGTACCGCCGCCTTGACGGTTGTGTGTTACGGTTCCGTGTGTCAGGAGAGCTCCGCAAAACTTATGAGTCGGTTTTTTTTTTTTTTTTTAACGAAAATCCGGATCTGGGTAGAGGACCCTTGGGGGTGGGGGGAGGGGGAGGAGGAGGGGGGAGGGGGTTAGGGGGAGGAAAGGAAGGGAGTGGATTGCTCTAAGCACGTCGCAAGCCAAATGAGACCCTCCCCCTCTCCCCTCCCGCAACCCCCCCCCCCCCCCAAAACCCATTTCCCCCACGGTTTCTTTCTATTTCACTTATTCAAGCCTTGCAATCTTAACTTACAGTTACTAATCACATTAACAAAAGGATGTTGCGCATCAGGCTAATTAGCGCCCTAATTTAGCTGAGTATCTGCACAAAGGGTCGGCCACGGGTTGCAAGTTCTCTCTCTCTCCAGGTTAATGACTATTAAGTGTCAGACGGGATGTGGGCGAAGGCTCCTGAATTAACACTTGCAACCTGCAACATGACCACTATCAGTCTTGCCGAATACCTGGCACGGTACTGTTTATATTGCAATGGAAACTCTCTGGTAAATACACTCATTACTCTTACTGGGATGCGTCAAACGCGATGTTTGTAAGCAGATTCTATGAGATCTTCAGTATTTCAATATATAAAGATTGGATAGGTTCATGATACTTATTTTATGAGTTACTGTTCCTTCTAAAAACAATCGAAAAAGTTTTAACTACATACATAAAAACTGGCTACTTTATAAACTGACATCGTCTACCATCAGTTACAGAAGTTGGGAGCATAATTCAGGTAGTCGGAAAAAATCTGGCGGCGGGTTTTTTTTTTTGGTTTTTTTTTTTTTTTTTTTTTCACAAGGAACCACTATTTCCATTAAACTTGTGCTGCTGGTTACTCTCTATACAATAATCATTGGAATTCTAAGAAATATAAGTATATATTATCCAGAATTGGATGAATGAAACCAGCAGACTGGTGAACAAAAATGAAAGAAACGTAATAATAGTATTTCCATATAACTTCATCAGTCGGGAAACTTGAGACGCATAAACGCATGCGCGTGCACACACACACACACACACACACACACACACACACACACACACATATATATATATATATATATATATATATATATATATATATATATATATACTCTAATCATTTATTAGCACCTCCAGAAAAAACGAAAAAAACCTCCTTAAATGTACTGGAGAGAATGAAAAGACAGAGCAAACGATTCTAAACGTTCGCAAGCCCGGGAAACAGCACTCACGGAAGGAGAAGCCAATCGTGAAGTCAGGAAAACTTACATTAATTCCCCAGTAATAACGCTGACATGGCAACAGAAATTATCCGGTTAGGACGTTTCTCATTTCTGAGATCATTTTAGATAATGGAGGTTTTCCGTCTTCTTTAGTGTGTGTGTGTGTGTGTGTGTGTGTGTGGTTTGCCGGGATGGGGCCCGATAAAGTGGCTAGATTAAAAAAAAAATCGTAAAAAAGAGCCGATTTTTTTTAAGGCGCAATCGAGTTTTCTGTACAGCGTATGATGTTATATGAAACTTTCAGCCACGGCCCATGAAACTCAGTGCGATTATGGATAAGTGCGATTATGGATAAGTTTAACCTTAATTAAAATAAAAAAAAATAAACAACTGCTGAGGTTAGAGGGCTGCAATTTGGTATGTTTGATGATTGGAAGGTGGATGATCAACATACATATTTGCAGCCCTCTAGCCTCATTAGTTTTTAAGATCTGAGGGCGGACAGAAAAAGTGCGGACGGACAAACAAATAGCCATCTCAATAGTTTTCTTTTACAGAAAACTAGAAGGAGAGCTGATAAAAAATTTGAGCATATAATTAAATCAGTCAATGAAAAGAAATTGTGACTGATTCCTTGTCCGTCCTAAAAAAAAAATTAGCAGACTAAATATTTTGGTATCATAGTAATTGAAGTAAACAAAAATAAGGTGACTTACTTCTTATAAACTCAATAAAACAGAAAAGTCCAAATATTTTGGATTTCAGCTGAGTTAATATAAGTATATAAAAATATCGCACAATCTGTCATTGTTTCGAAATAATTTTGCTGTTATGAGTAAACAAACCAAGCGATTTGATATTTTGGGAAATGAAGACAAAAAGTCTAAAATCGCAGCTCTTTAATTAATATAGAATAATTATGCTTGAGTTCGGGATTGTATTAAATATTTTCTCCAAGAAAGCGAAGGAAAATGTTAACTTTGTTAGAGAGAGAGAGAGAGAGAGAGGAGAGAGAGAGAGAGAGAGAGAGAGAGAGAGAGAGAGAGAGAGCATACGCTAAGAACAATTCAACTACGTGGCTCTCTCCCCTTTGGGCCATTTTAAAAAAAATATATGACCAGTTTTCTGAAGAGAACCTGTTCCAAAGATTAAAAGGGGGAGGGGGGGAAGGGGATATCGCCCAATAGACTAAACATCTTAAGAGGTATGATTTGGTTTAAGTGCGACTCTGTGGTGTCTTCGTTTGCGTGACGGTACGCTGAATGCTTGTAAACCAAAGATGCACGCAAAGGCACGAGTCATATTGTCTTTATTAATCTTGTGTTGCTTTTCATCTAAAACCAAGGTCACAAGATTATGTGCTCCTCTCAGCAATCATGTTTTGACTTATAATAATAATAATAATAATAATAATAATAATAATAATAATAATAATAATAATTCAGTTTATGAACACAGTGAACCACTCTCATCTGCCAGAAACCATTTGCTCTAAGAGACAGCTTTCTTGAAAAACAAAACCATTAAATCATTAATGGTAGCATTCTTGAATCATCTCTCACCCATTAATGGTAGCATTCTTGAAACCTCTCCCATTAATGTTAGTAGTCTTGAAACCTCTCCCATTAATGATAGCATTCTCGAAACATCTCCCATTAATGTTAGCATTCTTGAAACATCTCCCACCCATTAATGGTAGCATTCTTGAAACCTCTCCCATTAATGTTAGCATTCTTGAAACCTCTCCTATTAATGGTAGCATTCTCGAAACATCTCCCATTAATGTTAGCATTCTTGAAACCTCTCCCACCCATTAATGGTAGCATTCTTGAAACCTCTCCCATTAATGTTAGCATTCTTGAAACATCTCCCACCCATTAATGGTAGCATTCTCGAAACATCTCCCATTAATGTTAGCATTCTTGAAACATCTCCCACCCATTAATGGTAGCATTCTTGAAACCTATCCCATTAATGGTAGCATTCTTGAAACCTCTCCCATTAATGTTAGCATTCTCGAAACATCTCCCATTAATGGTAGCATTCATGAAACCTCTCCCATTAATGTTAGCATTCTCGAAACATCTCCCATTAATGTTAGCATTTGGAAAAATCTTGAACATTAATGGTCGCATCCCTTGACCCTCTTCCCATTAATGGTAGCATTCTTGAAATCCTCTCCCATAATGGTAGCATTCTTGACCTCTCCCATTAATGTTAGCCATTTAAAAACCTCCCTTCCCCAATTAAAGTTAGCATTCTTGAAACCTCTCCCATTAATGTTAGCATTCTTGAAACCTCTCCCATTAACGTTAGCATTCTTGAAACCTCTCCCACCTGTGCCTCCAACCGTCAATATACTTCCAACCCCGCACCAATAAAACGCTATTAAATATAGGACGTGTCCTCTCCAAGTTTCTCCCAGTCCCATTCTATCCCACACTTTCTCTCCCAGCGATCATAGTTACTTCATCACTCGCATCATAACGACACCCAGCCGGTAATATCGGATTAATGAAGCAAATCGTCTTTATACCTCTCTCTCTCTCTCTTTCTCTCTCTCTCTCTCTCTCGCTGTAGTTGACTCAACAAACAGAGGCCACTGACCAGTAGCTTACAACCTCCTCCACCCTCCCACCATCCTCGCCTCTCCACGAGGGCTCCCTGACTCTTTCCACTTCCTCCACCGGTCCACCAACCCCACCCCCCCGCACCCCACCTCAGACGGCAATCCAAAATAAAAGAAAAAAAATAATAACAGATGCACACACTTGCTGGAGATGGAAGGTTAATGAACGTGGCAGACGCGTGGCGGAGAGGAGTGGTCTGAACAGGGAAAGAGAAAAGAGTAATGAGAGATGGGTTTACGAGAGACAGTATAACAAATGAGGAGAGAATAAAGAGGAGAGAAATACGCGAGAAAACCAGAAGGGGCTAAAAATATAATGCGTGGAATGTCACATCCAGGTGAGAAAGAGAAGTGATATAAGGAGAGAGAGAGAGAGAGAGAGAGAGAGAGAGAGAGAGAGAGAGAGAGAGAGAGAGAGAATAAACGGACATACGTTTCAAAAATGCTGATTTTAGTTAAATGCTGCAAGAGATTTGCACCTGAACAGAGGTAACCTTATCTGCCCTTGATGGAAGGTAAACGTATGAAAAAACAGAAATCTGAAAATTACCCAAATACAATTAACTACATGTTATGTTTACTTAGTTTAAAACAAAAGGAAAAATCTCCCTTCTACTATACACAATTTACCTTCCCACCGACGACACCCACCACCCAAAAAAAAAAAAAAAAAAAAAAAAAAAAAAAAAAAAAATGCTAAGCAAATAAAAAGAACTGGTGAAAGGCTTCATAGAAATAATTCAATGATTGCAAAAACTCGATTCTTTACAATCTTTTCAAGACATGCCATTTTTTTATTTAAAACCACAAAAATGTGGATCGAGGGCAATATAGTTTTAGTCTTTTAAATCTTTGGGTAAGTGTGAACTTTATGTTGGAAGAAAATTCTTGTTTTAGACACCGGCAATACACGGCAATTCAATTAGTTGCATTAACAAAAATTATCAGTTTTACATTACAATTTCTTGATCAGAAAAACACTATTTGCAATGGACAGGTAACTCGTCAAAATGAGGTTACGGGCTGCAACTAGCACTGAAAGCAAATGTACCCGAATTTAAGAGATATTCTAAAATCACAAACAAATTCATTCCTAGACATCTATGCAAAATACAATGAAAACTCAAAGATTCGAAAAGATAATACAGAACTACGCATAAACATCAACCATGAATCAAATATGCCAACAGAGTCAAATTCTTCAGTGTAAGTCACTATTAATCCACCTCCGGCTTAACCAACGTAATGTTGAAATATCCTCCGGAATTCTTAAATTCTATTTTCTACTGGATTGTTCAAATAGTGCTTTCCATTAAAGAAAATTCGAGATTCTTTCTCCTATTTCAGGTTTCCATTTAAATCTTTACGTTCGCTTTTTGTTTGCATCCTGCTCAATTTACAGCAGTTGCTTTTAGTGTCCCAAATCTCTCTCGGCTTTTACTCATTGCTTTTAGATGTGTAAATCTGGTGGTACGTTTATGACAAATGAACTCTGTTTCCCTGCATGGGAAAGGGCTCTCTCTCTCTCTCTCTCTCTCTCTCTCTTTCTCAGACACAGAAAAATCACCTGCAAGTCAGTTTGTGTAGGCGTTTTGTATCCGAGTGTCTCAATGCTTTAGCTTAAAACTGCTCGAAGAGGTTGTAATGATCAAGTTTCAGAGTCGTGCAACTGTCTGCGTATTTGTTTGTGTGTTGCCTTTAGTGTGTTCCTGTGTGTAGGTTCTCGGCGTCTCTTGTGCTTCATACCCCTGACGAAGTAAAGATAAGTAAGAAGCATGACTTTGTGTGCATGGAAAACTGTGTACCTTTGTGTGTTTGCTTTCCAGTGTGTGTGTGTGTGTGTGTGTGTCTCGGTGATCGTTTGAGTGTGGTTGTGACTTTACGGTTTGCAATGCACGCGCGTGGTCACACACACGTATGTGTGTATAGATTCGCCTTTCTCCGTGTTTGTGCTTTGCAGCATGATTCCCTGTACGCGCCGGGAGGCGCCAAATTATCCAGTGCAAACGGCCGAGTCTCTCCCGAGTAATGGACTAATCTCTGGAAGGTTACTGTTAGCCCCAAAAAAGCACTAACCTAATATTGAGCCAAAAGAAAGCAAGAAGGAAAGAAGAAAGGACGAAGGAGAGAAAGAAAGGGAAGGGGGAAAAATCCATTTTCCCGTTTGCCGACAGACCGGTTACAGAGAATTAGCAAACATTTGGAACAGCAATTAGAACGCGGATAATTATTGACACGTCAAACATTGCATGATCATACCGCATGGCGAGGATTATAAAGAACGAGGGAGGAAAAAAGAGAGGATGATGGGAAGCCGGAGGTCGTCGTGATGAAGGGAAAGGATGGATGGATGGATGGAGGATGGAGGAGGGAGGGTGGGAAGAAGATATGAAGAGCAAGGCGAGGTGGGAAGGACTCTGGGAAGAAGCAAAGAATCACATACATAATAAGACAATAATGTTAAAACATATAAAAGGAAATCCGCCAAAAGGCATCTAGCTTTAAAGAAGGTGGCTTTTGGTCCACTAATTTTCAGCACATGGCCAAACAATAACAATTCTAGTGTGTAATGTAAATTGCACTGTTATCAATAGTCCACTAACTGTGGGTGGCTCAGGAATAAAAATCAAAATAAGTCACTGACGCGTTCATTCTTTGGTTTCAGATTACAGAAACACACTCACACACACCCATATACATACATACATACATACCTACATATATATATATATATATATACTATATATATATATATCATATATATATATATATATATATATATATATATTAGGACGTGGGTCTGTGAACGTGCTTATATATTATTCTGCATAAGGAGCTGCATACCAGTAAGACTCACCCGTAAAAGCGGACGCTGTTATGGAAGATAAATGAATTGACATGACTTGTGGAACTGCTTCACGAAACACACAAACTCAATCATTTCGTTTTGTTCACCCACCATTATTGGACTATGAAACGCAAGAAGTATAATTAACTTATGAACTGCGCTTACTGAATTGTATCATGAAAAGCGGTGTTTTTTTTATATAAGTAAAAAATCCTCGCTATTAATCAAGCGTCGATACAAACTTCAAAGTATCATCATTTCCCGTTTGAGATCCAGAACTGCTTCACGAAATGTAACGGCTCCCGAAGCATCCTCATTCCCTGGCCATGATCGAACCCCAAACGGAACGCCGAGGGAATCATTTCCTCTCCGTAATCAAGAATCGACGAATTGTTTCATGAAACGCTCGAACTCTTAAACTCGGAGCTTCGACGGTGCCTGAAACCCTTGCTGATGGACATTTGCATGAAGTGTGCTCATTGCATTTCAAATTTATCCAATCATGTAAATTACCCAGAAATTCACAAACTAAAATATTTGATGCGAGATATTCAATTTCAAAACGGCCCCCAAAATGATTTCATAAATATATAGTTTCAGAATGAATAACTTCCCTCCAATATGAATAGATGTTTTGTGCACGCAGTTATATCTATCGCTTTGGATTGGATGATCTGGCAAAATGGTCGGCAATTCTGATTCACTTCTTTCTTTTTACAGCTCATTATTATTCCCATTGAAATCAGATGGAGTAAGAATAGTACATTTCACATTAATACGTAGTAGCTATGAAGGTAACATAGAATAATTGTAATTAGATGTGAGATTACTGTGCAAATAATAGAAGTGATGGTATTATTTTTTTTAATCTTGTATAAAAAGTAAAGAAAGCTTTCTTATCGCCCTCTTGTCTTCAGAAACATCCGTTGTTTATAGTTTGTTAATTAAAAAATATTTGTTTAACCACACCTCTGAAGTGAAGCTTCGGCGTTTGAAATGGTTTCCCCTCGACTGAATAGAAAATGATCCTCTCGATCGCGCTCATAAATGGGGGGCCAAAATATCATAACCATTATCATTTTACTCACAGGATAATTATTACACAGTCGATTACACCCATGGCACTGGCAACTTAATGACAGTGTGTGGCCTATGCCCAAGGATAATCATATAATAAGGACGGACATGGTGGCAGGTGATTCCAAGGGGAACACTCAACAACAGGAGACAAAAGAGAGACAGTGAACAAAATGAAAACGATGGATGAAGAAACAAATAAAAGAAAATGCGCCGAAGTTTCTTCGGAGCAATCGAGTTTTCTGTACAGCCTCTACGGGTTATAAGCAAGGCCACCGAAAATAGATCTATCTTTAGGTGGTCTCGGTATATTGCTGTATGAGCCGCAGCGTATGCGTCTTTCAGCCACGGCCGTTGGTGGCCTATCCTTAGCGTTGCCAGACGCACGATCATGACTCACTTCAACCTAAAATAAAGTAAACACCACTTAGGCTAGATGGCTGCAATTTGGTATGTATGGTTTATTATTATTATTTTTGTTTTCTGGTCTATCACAGTCCTCCAATTCGACTGGGTGGTATTTACAGTGTGGGGTTCCGGGTTGCATCCTGCCTCCTTAGGAGTCCATCACTGTTCTTACTATATGTGCCGTTTCTAGGATCACACTCTTCTGCATGAGTCCTGGAGCTACTTCAGCCTCTAGTTTTTCTAGATTCCTTTTCAGGGATCTTGGGATCGTGCCTAGTGTTCCTATGACTATGGGTACAATTTCCACTGGCATATCCCATATCCTTCTTATTTCTATTTTCAGGTCTTGATACTTATCCATTTTTTCCCTCTTATCATTATAACTTGTTATTGTTATTATATTATTATTATTATTATATTATTATTATATTCTATTATTATTATTATTATTATTATTATTATTATTATTATTATTATTATTATTCCGAAGATGAACCCTTTTCAAATGGAAAAAGCTCACTCGGTCCACTGACTGGAATTCAAGCTTCCAAAGAATATAGTGTTACAGTGTTCATTAGGAAGAAGTAAGACGAGGTAAAGGTTAATACAGAAAGAGGAGATCCCACCTACAAAACAGAAATAAATTAATAAATGAACAAACAGACAAAAATGTATTAACATGAACCTTCCCTTGAACTTCTGAAGTTCCAATTGCACGACTTCCTCTGGGAGGCTATTCCAGTCCAATCCAAAGGTGTGAGGAATAAAGGACCTCCGGAACTGAGAAGTTCGACAGCGAGGAACATTGACTGCATATTGCTGCTGCTGTTCAGCGAATCTGGTTCTTTGGATGGTGGATGATCAACATACCACTACTTTGCAGCCCTCTAGCCTCTAGCCTTAGTAGTTTTTAAGATCTGAGGGCGGACAGATAAAGTGCGGACAGACCAATAGCAATCTCAATAGTTTTCTTTTACAGAAAACTAAAAAAATGAAGTTCTTATCTCAAGAGACAAAGATAACGTTAATAGCCTTAACGACGGTAATTCTAACAGTCGTTTACCAGACTTGACTTTTCCATTCTGAATAAGATTTACTCGGGGACCACCGAGAGACATTCCTAATATCCAAATAATGCAGCAAAGCCACTATCATTAGGGAAACGCAGATGAAATAGCGGAGAAAAGTATTCACTACTGACAAATGACAGTAATTCCTGGTAAAAGAGAACCCCTTTCCTCATTTTGGACGAAAAATATTTCAAATTGAGCCAAAAAGTACAGTGAAATTGTCATCTGAACAAATGAAAAATATTCATTAGTATATAAATGCTTTGCTTTTGATGGAAAACACAAAAACAATATCACGTTGGCCGCTGTAATACTCAAAAATAAATACTTATCAACATGTGATCAACATTGACAGAAAAAAAAAACGCCGGCAAACTGGACGTCACTAACAACCAAAGAATATAATTGGTCGCAGAAACGGGTCAACAACCCAATCAAAATGTCCGGGCGCGCGCGAGCGCACGAGATCAATATGCGTGTGAGAACCCGTTAACGAACACTATTTATCAAAGGATGAACCATTATGATCAACAGGTAAAAGACAATCCCATTCGACACATGATGAATCTGCATCCCTTGGCGGACAATGGTTTATCAAATGAGACCGGTACAATTAATTACATCCGGTAAACTCCCAGTGTATGAATAATATGTCTGGGTGGATGAGCGATGCTATAGCAATGCAGAGCCAGCAATTGCCACGCCATAAACTAAGGTTAAATATGATCCTGTAATTTTATTTTCTATTTTTTTATTTTTTATTTTTTAGCTGGGAGGAAAAGTGAAAATATCAAGACCAAATTGACCTCTATATTGAACATTATTTGAAAAGATGAAGAAGCTTTTAGAAACCCACAACCAGGCTGCAGATCTGACTGAAAACAGCCCAAAACCTCAGTCAATAAAAAAAAAAAAAAATTAAAACAAGACAAATTTTAACGTTATAAACAGAATTAAAATAAGATTCCAGCACCACAAATTCGTATCGTAAAGACGTGTACAAAAACACGCTAACAACAAACCAGTGATACAAATCTCACAATCCTGAAATGAAACGAAGCAGACACATCCTTAATCCTAAATTAAAAACGGGTAGCAAAATCCGATTGGGGAAGAGACAGAAACCTCGACGTAACATGGCGAAATTAAAATCCTCAAGTGTTAAACTATGTACCGAACATTTCCCCTTGGAAATGAAAGGGTCCCTGCAGTCGCCCCTGCAGTACCTTCTCCTCAAGTGCAGTGCACCAACGACGTCACCGCAGAAATAGGATAAAGCAAAAAGAAAAAAAAAAAAAATGAAAAAAAAAAAATAACAGAGGCCATGGGAGAAGAGAGAAAGGGGTGGAGAGGTGGGGGGAGAGGCGTTACAATGCAACGTGAAAGGTGAAAAAATCCCATCTAGGTCCATTCCCGTCCAAACAAGCAAACGCACTTGCACAAATGTATATATAGGATGCAATTCGCAGGGAGCAAAAAGTGAGAGAGAGAGAGAGAGAGAGAGGGAGCGAGAAAGAAAGTGAGGAATCGGCGTTACTTGAAATGATGGAGTGAAATCAGTTGGCGAACTGACTCTTAAAGGCAGGAAAGCCGAATGAGATAAGATTTAAACCGAAGATCACAGGAGAGAGAGGGAGAGCCATCCAATTTGCTCTAATCTAAACACTGAACAACAGAAGAGCAAACGAAGGCAGTCATAAAACAAACCATCAAACAAAGTAAAAGCATCATGAATGCGGATTAATCCTCTACAGCACGAGTTCAGATCCCACTTTCCCTGCGCTTATAGGCTTTAATCCTCTTTGTGTGGGATCAACCGTATTACAGAAGATACTATACCTATAGACACAGGAAATATCTGACTGTCATTTTGTTATTTGATTCCTCTACAATTGCAAGGGTGGGAAAGAAGTTCCAAGGATAAATGGGAAAGAGAAATCCCAAAGATTAAACAAGGGTGAAAAATCGTAAAAAACGAATAAAAAGGAAAAGGGGAGCAACAGCAAAGGTCAACAATGAAAATGTTGCCAGCATTCACCAGAAAGCCAGGTACCTGGCATCCTGAGATATAGAGCGCCACTTGTTAACCTTTCTGGGTCTCTATCTGAACCAACCGAACCCTTTTCGGATATGGTTGA
The DNA here is from genome assembly GCF_015104395.2 of Macrobrachium nipponense. Lineage (NCBI taxonomy): Eukaryota > Metazoa > Arthropoda > Malacostraca > Decapoda > Palaemonidae > Macrobrachium > Macrobrachium nipponense. Next base: position 35,467,895 of record NC_087204.1, read on the forward strand.
CTAAATGTTACGGGATATATTTTACTGCTATACGATATCAAGAAAGATTAAAGGCAGTGTACGCAAAAAGAAATGATCTGAGAGAGAGAGAGAGAGAGAGAGAGAGAGAGAGAGAGAGAGAGAGAGAATATGTTAACGTCCTTTCTTCTCATTTCTAAACATAAATTTTGTCCCTGTAGTTTCCAAAAATTTAATCAAGACCTGTAAAATTTCCTTTTCGACTTGAGAATGAGAAAGGTGTTTGGGGTTGCCGTGTCGTTTGTCTCAGTATTATCCAAACGCCCTCTTTACGAATTATATTTCCACAGTTTTGCAACTACACATACGACACATTGTAACTGGTGAATGTGAAAAGAACTTACGGAGACTGGCGAAAGAATATGTTTAACAGGAGAAATGTCAAAAGTGAATGCAAGCAAGATCAGATCATAAAAGAGGAATGACATCCAGGAAGCTGGGATAATAAAAGTTAGTACAAATTGTGAAAAATTATTGGAGTAAATGTTGCTGGTGAAGGTAGGATGAGAAAATAGCAGAACCACATAAGTGAGCATGGAAAGCATGAAAAGCATGGAGGACCAGAGGAGTGCCTATGGAAACAAAAGCTGGAATACAAATGCAATGAATATAGCTGGGTTCGCATTTGCAAAGTTCAGTTGCAGCCTACCGCCCACCGCGCGAACCAGCATCGGCAAGGGTCAACTGAGCTAACAGCTTCCTCCTTCCAAACAGACTGTTGAGAAGACGAGGCCTCAACCCTTCTTCTGGAGACGCCTCTTCTGAGGAGGGAAAATTTAATCTCTCGATGGTATTCAGACCGGTCTTCTTCAACTTCGATCTTAAATGTAAATCTCACAAGTCTTCTGGAACTGCTTGCTCGTGTTTGGCTTTGAACGGCAAGCTAAAAGTATCGAAGATATCCAAATACAGAAAGACAGCCTGCACAAAGCAGACAAACATGGCCATAACTCTGAATACGTTCCATGTGATGCTTGAGGAGTATGTCAATGTTTATAAACATGTCGACCGGAGATCGGTAGCAAACACATACTCCCACCTCACTTCTTCCCCGAGACACACACCCCCAGGATAGCAACGGGGGTACCCAGGGTATCCCAAAATCCCCAAAACCCAAGCCCTCAAGAAATTGGGCGAAAGAACCCCCTACCCCACCACCTGCCCTTAGCAAAGATTGCATGTACAACAGACATAATGCACAGTTTTCTCCTCTACATTTGCTTTCCTTCCAAAACTTCCTCTCTCTCTTCTCTCTCTCTCTCTCTCTCTCTCTCTCTCTCTCTCTGCCTTTTGTTTGCTCAGCTCTACGGACTTATCTCCGACGATAATCGCAGAAGTTGCTCACCGGCGATGGGGGAGACCCTGTCTTCGGTCCCAAGTCACTGCACGCGATTTCCTGATATTTTGAGAGAGAGAGAGAGAGAGAGAGAGAGAGAGAGAGAGAGAGAGAGAGATCCTCGATTTATTTAGTAAGAGGAACTTCCTTCGTGACTTTCTATAACCTTGAATCTGAAATGAATGTAAGTAATATAAATAGCTATTTCCCTTTATTCTCATGCTACCAGATTCGACGACTTTCAAGAATGACGAATACCATATCAGAATCTCATAAGGTTTTAGCCAATCTCAGATATAAATACAGTCCCTGTCGGTTTCAATGCGGTAGCCTTCTCATCCAGGTCCCTTCTCATCCAGGTCTTATATACGAAAAGGGTTGCGAAACCCTAAAATTGTGATAGCTTCAGATAAGAGAAAATAAATTGGTACACACTTTTTGGCTCACAGCAAAAAGCGAAGAAAAACGAAAGAAAATCAATAAGTGGTGTTCAACTCACTAAAGCTGGCATACTTGAACAAGGAAAAGAAGCAGGGTTCCAGGTCAGCAGGCCCCCTCGGTCCCGCTCCCCCTACCCCACCCTCCCCCCTAAAATGTACAAACGTTGTATATTTCAGAGTTAAACCATAAACAGCAAATAGCACTTCGGTGGAGAAGGGAAAACCTATCGAGACAACAATTGACTCCAAAATATTCCTTAAAAGATCTCGTTTGCAAATCATGCGTGACCTTGATTATGACCTAATGGTACGATCGTGACCCTGATTGTGGCCCTATGGTCTGACTGACTTCCCATTTCTGGTGATTTATTCCATCGGTCAGTCACGACCACCTTTTACCGGGAAATAAAAATCAGGCAATTTCACTCCAGATGAGGTTCGTGAACTGATGTTTCTAGCCTGTTATTAGAGAAAAAAAGACTCGAACCAGTGATGATCCATAACTTTCCATGGGGAAACACCGTTTCCGGCACGATTTAGTGATCATCTGAACGCACCCTCAATTTGCAAAGATCTCAAGACGCTGAGACTCTCTCTCTCTCTCTCTCTCTCTCTCTCTCTCTCTCTCTCTCTCTCTCTAGGATATCTACTGATGAATCACTTATAGAACTACAAACAAAAACATAAAAAAATTTAAAATAGTGATTTTACCTTTAGGGATAACACAGCAATAAAGGGTTTAACATATGATTAGATTCTTCTCCGTAGTATCGTAATATTTCATATTATGGTGGGATTCAAGAGATTCTTTTAAACACACAAAACTTTTGTCTGTGTTTTAGATGGTGTTATGACATGAAGTACAGATAAAAAAAATTAAAGGCAGTAAAAATCTATTTCCAGGAATAGCAGTCATAATGTGGCATCACAAACTGTACGGAACTGGAAGCATAGAAATACTACATTCGGAATAGTAAAACAAGATACCTGATGGGAAATACACTCTTATCAAAATATGTGCAGAAACCATTTTCATGATCTAAGGAACCGCAAAATCGACTCCCAGTCATCATTTAAATACTTATCATAATTTCTAGACATATCACCATCGTCCTTCATCACTTAAATACAGCAACAGTATTTAGGTAATTACATAATTCCAGAAGCCCTACATTCACGAGCGTATGTGTGATTCGCTGACGGTAATGATGCACAAGACTGAAGCTGGCAACACGGTACCCATACCCAAAGAATTCCTCTTAATTCTCGCTGTTTTGGCGTGACTGGCAAGGGGAGACCTCCACCTCCTCAGCACCTTCGTCATCTATGCAACTGACGTGAGACACTTTTTTTTATTATCTTCGACTGGCGGTGCCAGGTCTATTGGTCTAAATCTTTTATCTCCTATGGCCTCCCTTAGCCTAAGGCTATTCCCAGAACCACTTCTGGCCCTTCGCTATCATTAACCCTGGAGTGGACTCGGAGTCGAGGTGCCTTTCATCCTTCGAGAATGACCCTCAGCACAAGTGGTCGCTCAGATTATAAAACATCTATGGAGGAGATTTTTCAATCAGAAGAACAACCCTCCCATTCAGTGATGAAGACTTCTTTCCTCAAAACAAACACGCGGACTTGCGTAGACGCTACAAGAACGCAAATAAAAAAAAAAGCATGCAGGTATTCCACAGGCAAAGGAAAAAATAAAAAACTCAAAATCGAACGTTCTCTTTATGCAGTGGCATGGCGTTGAATTCATTAAGCGCCCTTGTTAAGGCAAAAGTGGCATACTCGTTCAATTAACGTCATGAGCAATTACACGTGAGCAATTACGAGTTTCAATGTTTGGATTCCAACCTTAAGGCTTTCAAGGGGATATGAGATGAATTACTTCATTCCTGAGATATCAGTTTTTAAGAATACTTGGTATGGATGAAGATCATGAAGGCTAGTATATATTATATGTATATATATATAATATATGTATATATATATACATATATATATATATATATATATATTCTTATATATATCTATATATATATATAGATATCTATATATATATATATATATATATATATATATATATGTATATATTATATATAGTATATATATTATATATATATATATATATATATAAATATATATATAATATATATTATATATATATATATATATATATATATATACTTATATATAATATATTATCTATATACACATTCATGATCTTCATCCATTACCAAGTATTCATAAAAACTGATATCTCAGAAATGCAAAAATGAAGCAATTCATCACATATCCCCTTGCAAGGCTTTCTATTCAGACACCCATTTCAAGTTTTTTTTTTTCTTTTCTTTTTTAATTCCGGCATTCAGGATTCTCATCCGGTAATAAATATTCTGGATATTGCTTTAATTAAGGACTTCTTTTCATTTACACGTTATTCTTTTTTTCTATTCTAGCTTCCGCAATTTTCATCCGGCATCAAATATTCTGAAATACTGATTTAAATATAGTCTTACCTTTTTACCAAATCCCCATTTTATATCCGTCTATCTATTCATCTATCGCTATATATAGATATATATATATATATATATATATATATATATATAATATATACTATATACAGTATATAAATCTATTCATTTGTTGCTATCTATCTATCTATCTATTTCTATACATATAGTATATATATACATAGCAATAGATGAATAATTGGATATAAAATGGGGATTTAGGTAAAAAAGGAAGACGGTATGCCGAATAAAAATCGTGGAAGTTACAATAAAAAAAGACAAAATTAAATAAATAAATAAATAAATAAACAACAAAATGAGCGTGTGCTTGAAAATTAGTCCTTAATTAGAGCAATATTCAAGAATATTTATCACTGGATAAAAAAAAAAAACATGAAATAGGTCTGAATAGAAAGATGTACTTAATTACAGCTTTTACTTCGATATGAGAGGAGAGACTACTTGTCTTAAATACCTCGTCTAAGTTTGCAAATAGAGGTCGTTCTCCCACGAGCACAAGGTGAACACCGGGGATTTAATCCTCCAACACAAAGAAAGTAAACATATTTGTTTACGCATTCACAGTAAGCTTTTGAATCAGATGACCGCGCCTTGGAGATATATCATATAAACGAAAAGACTTTATAGGAGGGTCATTATAGTGAATTAGGGGGAAATAATCCCTCTCAATGGTTTTTTCAAGATTCTCCGAGATAAATATAAATAAGGTTACTCCATTCGGAGAAGATGTTCAACACCACGATATGCAATAATCTGAAGTGATTGTTTTCGCCATGGCAGGTCGACATTCAAACTACTGACAAATCAACCGCAGAAAACAAAAAGTGAGCTGATATTGGTGCGAGTACGGAACGAATACGTAAAAGATGAAGCAAATGGCAACATGAAACCCGATTGGCCAATCGAACGGTGGAAAATATCTTTAAATAACTCGCTTTCGCTTTTAGTTGTTTTCCTAGTCTTTGTTTAAAAAAAGTACGCGACAAAAGGGGTTGAAAGGTTATGCTTCCTATTATCAGAAAATTACGTTTTAGATTCAAAACATGAGAGAGAGGAGGAGAGGAGAGAGAGAGAGAGAGAGAGAGAGAGGAGAGAGAGAGAGGAGCTGTGCCAAGATGAGCAAGTAAACGATAACCTGGAATTTTCAGTAATCTCTCTCTCTCTCTCTCTCTCTCTCTCTCTCTCTCTCTCTCTCTCTCTCTCGTTAGTAACCAGGTAGTAGTGACACAATATGAATAGAAAACAGTCCTACTGGCATTGGAGTGTTTGCAGTCTGTGTGTATGTATGTATGTATATGTACTATATACACATACATACACACATATATACATATAATATTATATATATATATATATATATATATATAAATTTTTTTATCACGGGATGCAGTATCTTAATATCAGTTTCTTTTTTTATCTCACATGCTACTCTGTCGTGTTAATGTCCTGTTTATAATAGGATAACTGAATATTTTTTTTAAGCTTTAAGCAAATCCTATTTCAGTCATTATTTTTACGTACTATTAGTAGCGTATATGTGTTTTTTTTCTTTAATCGACTTTCTTCAATGTTTTTATCTGCCAATTTCCCTTGCATGTTTTCGGTCTTGAGTAGCCTATCTTGACACTTATGTTACCTTTTAATTGACTTTGATTTGTCATCTAAGAAGTCCTTTTCCAGATGCATTCACTTTCTTCCTGCAATCAAGTATCTTTCATATATAGTTTTAAGCGATTTGACTCTCCTCAGCGTAATTTCATTAGCTGATAGCGAATTTATAACACAAAAACTGTCTCATGCTACTTCTTCAAAATTCCCAGAGATGATTAAAGCATATTTTTCCACGGATGCAAAGAAAATGAAACACTAAAGCATGCATCATTCTCATCCGAAATCTTTTTCATGCTTACGGCACATTAGGCATCGATCAGCAACTCGGAAACTGAATACCATTTTTAATTTGAAAAGGAATAACATTTCTAATAATTTCTTCATGCGTGACTACGCATGCTCAAGTACCTTACTTTCTCACTGCTCAGTCTAAAAAGAGTTGAAGTACTTCAGCTAGATCTCATATCAAAATACGTTTGTTTTGTGACTTTCTACGATAGTTCTTCTTAAGAGATCGATCTGGGAGCAAGAGCCAGTGCCACCATAAGCTGGGTAAATCTACAAGAAGAAGAAGAAGAAGCTGGCTTGTTTCCCTCCCATCTTCCCCGAGCTGTCTGTCTCCCAGCCCCTTTCGTCCTTCCCTACAGTCCGTATACAAGTTAACGTAGGCTCGCTCTCCGTATAATCCTATGATATGACGAATTATACTACGTTGTTGAGTGTTTAATGGGAGTCTAACGAGAAAGTCTGTAGACTCGCCAGGGCCCAACGACGCATGACTTCAGAGGTAATAAACGCTCGGGGAATCTTGCTCTCATGCCTAATTAAGTGTGGCACACGTGGCCCTTTGCGTCTCCCCAGGGGGCTGGTAAGGAGGAGGACAAGGCCGAGGAGGAAGAGGAGGATGGGGTGACATGGGGTCTGAGGGAGGGAGTGGGGGGGGGGGGGGGTGTGAGAAGAGACAAGCCTGGGAGTTGTATCTGTGTGGCTGTAAGTCTACGTTTACGGTCGAGGGCGGCGGCGTCTTTGAAGTTGGGCTTGGAATGCGAAGGGAAAAGGCCTCTCCATTTGGCAGGCGTTTATGGATTATGATTTCGAACCAGAGGTGGACACTGGCTACCTTCTGGTTCGTACACCTTCCTTCGAGCATGTTTTATCATTTCGTCATCAACGGGAAATGTTGCATGGCTCTAATTTTCTTTCCATTGTCTTTACACGCATCCATTCTCAGAGATGATCATCATCGTTTGGTTAATAAGATACTTGCAGTTTCAAGTGTAGAAGTTACTAGTTGTTTTTTTATAAGGATAATCTTCCAGAATACTTGCAATATTTGTAGTGGCTTTTATGCGAAGACAAATATGTATTTCCAGTAATGATGTTATTGTGAGATTAGGCCGACATAGGAGCCGCAAGGACTCTTGCCCCCTGGGTAAACCGTGAAACTGAATCGCAGCGAGGTCAGGAATCGTTTGGGAAGGTCCCTAAGCTATTATCGAAGTTTAGTGAGCTTGCATGCACAAGTTAGGAAGCTACGAAAAAGTTAAGCGTTCTGAAATTCGCATCTGTATATTTAGACTACTTGAACACAACAACTATGAAGAATATTGCTTTTCCATTCCACACCGAAACACAGCTTTAAAATAGCCACTTTTACTTACGCCAGAATTAGATCTGAAAATTACTTTTTTATTCCTTTTCCTTTTAAGACGAGCGACTTCATTCTATCATTTGAATGCGTTCTGGTCATTCACGAGCCACGCAATTAACGAGGACATGAATTAACTTGACGTTCAATGTACAGAGAGAGAGAGAGAGAGAGAGAGAGAGAGAGAGAGAGAGAGAGAGAGAGAGAGAGAGAGAGAGAGTGCTATAGGTGGCGTGTTTATATATACGGATAAGTAAACACATATCTCAATTCACTTTAAGGTTCATACTAATAAACAGCGAATCAGGATTGTTAGTTTTAGACTATATTCTTAAGATAAGGAATGGGCTGCACCGATGCAACTTCTCTAACTATTTCTATCGAAATCATTTTCTATCACTAAACACTTCTACTCCTAGCAGATTGAGTCATTGCTCACATTCATCTTACCACATGCCCGCACCATCTCAGGTTCGACCGTCGTTTCATATCAGAAATCTTTACCACAACAGCACTTCCAATTTCTTCATTTTTCCAGCCTTTCACTTGAGTGAGAACAGGTAAATTTGGCTTATAAGAGGCCTACTGTGGATCTCTGGTCTCATGCATATCTAACACGACACCGAAGTATTAATAGCTTATAGCCAGGCAACAGACACTCATGCACAAGTACGACTGAAACAGGTAAACAAACCTGGCTGCTTCATTTAGTTGCTATTATCTCATTTTCAACAAGTTTTGCTTTGTTTGATCCCTTCAAGCGAGGTCAAATTTTTAAATGCCGACCACAGTTGAATTGGTGTAGCTCAGACTGACTGAACATTTTCCTTTGTATTTCAGTTATTTTGCATTTTCGTATTTCCTTAAAAGCGAACTTGGAGCCAAACATGCATACTATTTTTACATTAATTTTTTTGTACTATGTTTCCCTATTTTTTTCAATGGTCTTTTTTTTTCTACAGCCAGCAAAATTTTTACTTTTTTTTTTTTATGCTGCATGCGAGTTCGTAGAAATAGTAACTTTTTTACCATATGTTTTGTTTCTAAACTCCGCAATTCTAATTTTGTTATTGTTTATACGAACAAAATTCTTATCACGTCTTTTTACTCTTATTTACTGTTTTACATCATGACTGTCGGATTAGCTATGGTTACTTTAGTTTCTTCTGCATTTTATTGTTTATATTTGAACATTTTTAAACAAAATAAAGTTCTTCTTTCCTTTTTTTTCATTGTTTGCAAACGAAAGTTCATTCTGATGGTTGCAGTGGTTAAAGTCCTTTTTACATAAAATTTGTACACTTCGTTTGTTTTACTTGATTATATACAAGTTAAAGAAAACGTTTACTTCTTACTATTCTGGCAACATTAATCAGTACTTGATTTTCTTAATATCGTATTCATTCTGGCTACTTAAAACGAACGAATTCATACCACGAATTAAAAAAAATTTCTCTTATATTATTTTTCTTCATGATCTGCAAGTTCGTCGAAGTCGCGCAGTGGTTATAGTGCTTTTAGAAGCGATAGACGAAGGCAGGCGAGGCGGAGAAGTTTAACGAAGTGTGATACAAATCTGGAAGGACCCGGCTCTCTCCTGAATGCTCTCTCCTTGAAGATTTAACGAGCTGTACTCACTCAAATTAATGACCTCGCCATGCTTCGCCCTCAACGCTTAACGACCTATTTGAAAGAATTAGGTCACTTCTTAACCGCCCCTTTTATGACGCTGAATATTCCGTCAAAACATGAATTATGAGGCCTCTCTCTCTCTCTCTCTCTTCTCTCTCTCTCCTCTCTCTCTCTCTTCTCTCTTCTCTCTCTCTCTCTCCTCCTTTTAAAAGCGTGACCGAGAAAAGTAGTTGGCAGTACTGATGGTATGTACCCTACTGCATGTAGTTTGCTATCAAAACTTAACCTAATCTCGAGATTTGAATTCTTTAAATATGTACTTTCCCTTCCCAATAACATAAGAAAAAAAAAGTGCCAAAAGCAACAAGAAAATTAATAACTTTAATAACATCTAAAATAATATCAGCCTTGAAGCGAAGGCCAAATTTCCCATCACTGCACCTTCACAAAATGAAAGGAAAAATTAGTTCGCTATTTTTATTTGAATAGCGCAAATGAGCATGATTTTACCTTCAAGAAAAAAGAGAGAGAGAAAAAAGTGCACAATTCATTAGTGGAAATATTTCCGTCTCAATTTGTTTCACTTCCTATATAAAAACGAAAGGTTGCTGAACGAAGTCAAGTGGTTTCAAGTACACTCCCGAAACAAATGATGCTTTAGAAAGAGTCGCGTAATTTCAGAGAGAGAGAGAGAGAGAGAGAGAGAGAGAGAGAGAGAGAGAGAGAGAGAGAGTATTCGAGTGGTGACCTATTATACCCTTTACAGCATTTCTCTCCAGACACAAGTTCGCTTTAGTATAAATTATATAAATATATATCTATATATATTGTATATATATATATATATATATATAACATACATTTATATATATATACATACATTACATATATTATATATAGATATATATATATATATATATATATACACATATACACATACACAAATACATATTGTGTGTGTACATGAATGGAGATCAAACACATGAAATCTTTATCTGAAAATTTGGCGCTTTTCCTCATGAGGAATGGAAATTTATGAAATAGCACAGGCAATAGAACCTGAAAGACCATCAGGAATGAAAAAGAGTATGAAGATTTTGCTACGATATTGCATGAGGTAGGGGAAGAACTCTAGGGCCGTTAACGTAATGAAGGTTTGGTGTTTTAAAAAACCTAGCATTTCATTTTCTGCCAATATATAAATTTCCGTCTCTATTATTTTTGTTACTGGTAATAATAATAATAATAATAATAATAATAATAATAATAAATAATAATAATAATAATAATAATAATAATAATAATAATAATAATAATTTCTATTTTCAGATCTCTTTCACTTCAACTCTGGTGTCCCATGGTATTGCGACATCAATGAGTGATACTTTGTTCTTGATTGAAAACAGAAATAAGAAGGATATGGGATATATCAGTGGAAATCGTACCCATAATCATAGGAACACTAGGCGCGATCCCAAGATCCCTGAAAAGGAATCTAGAAAAAGTAGAGGCTGAAGTAGCTCCAGGACTCATGCAGAAGTGTGATCCTAGAAACGGCACACATAGTAAGAAAAGTGATGGACTCCTAAGGAGGCAGGATGCAACCCGGAACCCCACACTATAAATAACACCCAGTCGAATTGGAGGACTGTGATAGACCAAAAAAAGAAAAAATAATAATAAAAACAGTTGGTAAAACTGAATAAGACTTATATTACTAAGAATAATAATGGGTGAAACCAATGCTGCAACATGCAAAAGCCACGCTGGGAAACTGCAAGTGCTATATCATAAAGGAACATCTGCTATACCAAGCCCATAATAAAACGGAATGTTGGGTGTACATCTCGCTAGATAATGTCCGTAGCGCCACTATCGGCCATGTCAAATGCTTTCTCTTATCACAAAAAGAACGTTGATGAGTGGGGTGGGGTGGGCAGTGTTTTACACGTGAAGAGTGAAGTAAAAAATAATAATAATAATAATAATTGTATTTTTGAACGCAAAACTTCTATCTATTTCAACCGAGAGACGATTATTTTCATGCTCTAAAAAATTTCTGCGGATTACTATCAAGAATCACAGCCCTTCAATCACATTCTAATGAAACGTTAACTACTTAATTTGCTTTAGTATCCTAACAAATAATTTCAGTCGTCAATAAAATAACCTTAGGATACCCTCGTCGTTTAGATGGTATTTCACCACCACATGACTGACTCTGGTCACATGGCCAGGCACGGACAGGAGGGAAGATATAGAGGTCGGCCGCTCTTTCATTCAGTGTATCACAGGATTCGCACCCTCCCTTTGCCGATACTTTTCTGGCATCTCCGTGAAAGCATAAATCCGTGCAAGAAGGAGGAGGAGGAGGAGGAGGAGGAGGAGGAGGAGGAGGAGGAGGAGGAGGAGGAGCAAATTCTATACGCTTTCCAAAACTTGAACACTCGAAGTTCATGGCGAATGGATCGGTTTTCTCTAGGACGGAATAACTTCAAGTTCTGGTTTCCATAGAAATTCGGAATTGGCATAAAAAAAATTAACTTAATAGCAAATACAAAGTGGATGAAAGATATCAAAAACTGAATTACATATTTGTCGGAGCGTTTTCATTTTGTAAAAGGACTGACTCCTCTTCAATATTCAAAGGAATCCACTTCATTACCGACAACAAAGCGCCCATGCAAGTTCTTGCCCGGGTATAATAATATCCGAGGATAAGCTTACCTACCACCAGCTGGAAAGTTAGCAACGTTCCCTTCGACAAAACAAGCCTCGATCGGGACAAGTCAAGAGATATCCGAAACTTTATATTTCGCTGTGATGAAAATGCCTCCCAGAAAATCAAGTTTGGTTATTATCAAACGAATACCTTTGCTGAGAGCAACAAAAAAGTCATATAAACTACTATGTCGATTGCGGTAATCACACGGAGGCTATATAGCAGCAATAATGCCACTTTCATGATGTTTTTGCAAGACAGAAGTTATGACAAGTTTACTGTATATTTTCGTTCTCCTCGTAGGAGAGAGATCAACATGCGGATAAAAAAAAAAAAAACTATAACCGAAACGTCAAGAAATATAAAAAAAAATGACTGAACCCAATTTATATTACAGTTAACAAGTGCGTTATGACAAAAATGTTATACACTGGGTTCTCTGAAACTAAAATTGGTCGGTGAAAACTTTCAAGTAAGATCGTCACACTTAACATGAGCACTTGCTTTAGACCTTGGCTTAAAGAAATTTAACAGTATCACTCGTCTTTGTGGCTTTTGAATAAAAGGCATTCATTAGCATTCATCATACGTCGCTATGACTTATCACCAAGTGAGCGTTCCACTGGATAAGAAGGAACTATGCAAGGCAGTTCCGAGAAGAAAAACGTCTACTTACTTGTTCCGAGAAAAGAAGTGAGATATATATATATATATATACTAACTTGCCAGAAGGATTAGAAAAATCATCCTGAACTGTCTCAAAGTAGGATATCTACTAAACTAGCCATTGAAAGAGCAAACATACGTATCTGGAAATATATCCTTCCTTCTAAGCCTCAAAAAATAAACTATGTTAAGTTGCACTAAAGGTTACTGAAAGAAATATTTCTTAAATTTATGGAAAAGAACAAGTACTTGTCCCTGACCATACCTAAGAAAACTTGACTCAACTGTCAAGGAGGAGATGAACCACACTGAAAACTTCTGCAAGACTTACTTGTCATGGAAGAGGTATCGGTCCCGGTCGTTTTCTAGGCAGGTGCCCTTGGAAGAGACTGTAGTTTCGTCTATGTTGACGGTGGCCATTCCCGAGTGGAACCAAGCCCCTCGCCATACCGCTGGCAAGACACATTCTGCAATGGTCAAAAGGAAATCGTAGTTAGTCATCAGGGGGTAGTTTAGAGAATCTTTGTAGAACTTGAATATTTCCATAAAATACCGTATAAATAAGTTTTGGTTTATTAAAAAAAAAATGTTCGTTAAATATCAATGGATAATTAGAAAAATGATGTGAAGAAGTTGGCAAGACACATTCTGCAATGGTCAAAAGGAAATCGTAGTAAGTCATCAGCGGGTAGTTTAGAGAATCTTGGTAGAACTTGAATACTTCCTTAAAATACCGAATAAATAAGTTTTGGTTTATTAAAAAATAATGAAAAATGTTCGTTAAATATCAATGGATTATTAGAAAAAATGATGTGAAGTAGTGTTTTATTTGAATAAATTCTTCATCATATGAAAGGCAAGACACATTCTGCAATGGTCAAAAGGAAATCGCAGTTAGTCATCAGCGGGTAGTTTAGAGAATCTTGGTAGAACTTGAATACTTCCTTAAAATACCGAATAAATAAGTTTTGGTTTATTAAAAAAAAAACAAAATAATGAAAAATTTTGCGTTTAAAACTATCCAATGGATAATTAAAAAAGAAAAATTGATGTGAAAGTATAGTGTTTTATTTGCATAAATTCTTCATCATATGAAAAACAATTCAATGAATACTTCGTTAGGTTGTGTATAAAAACTTATCTTTACAGAAATATTGACAATATGTCTGAAAATGTTCTTTAATATCAATGGAAATTTAGAAAATCTTTGCGAAATATTCATAAATATTTTGGTAAATTCTTCGTTATATCTCAATGCAGATTTTGGGAAATATTCATGAAGAGTAAATGAATATT
>NC_087204.1:35484300-35489300 GCF_015104395.2 Macrobrachium nipponense
GGAGTTTGGAATAGAAAAATGCGCCTTAGTCAACATACAAAAGGGCTAAAGTAACGAGAACTGAAGGGATAAAGCTACAGATGGAGCAAACATCAAACACATAGATGAGACAGGATACAAATACCTGGGAATAATGGAAGGAGGGGATATAAAACACCAAGAGATGAAGGACACGATCAGGAAAGAATATACGCAGAGACTCAAGGCGATACTCAAGTCAAAACTCAATGCCGGAAATATGATAAAAGCCATAAAACACATGGGCAGTGCCAGTAATCAGATACAGCGCAGGAATAGTGGAATGGACGAAGGCAGAACTCCGCAGCATAGATCATAAAACCGCAGGAAACATTATTGACAAGTACACAAAATCAACTTACACCCAAGGAGCAAATACGGACAGGCTAATTACATAACACGAAAGGAATATGGGAGAGGACTACTAAGTATAGAGGACTGCGTAAACATCGAAAACAAAGAGCACTGGGGCAATATCTGAAAACCAGTGAAGACGAGTGGCTAAAGAGTGCATGGGAAAAGAAGAAGGACTAATAAAAGTAGACGAAGACCCAGAAATATACAGAGACAGGAGAAAGACAGACAGAACAGAGGACTGGCACAACAAACCAATGCACGGACAATACATGAGCAAGATTAAAGAAACTAGCCAGCTATGACAATTGGCACTGGCTACAGAGGGGAGAGCTAAAGAAGGAAGCTGAAGGAATGATAACAGCGGCACAAGATCAGGCCCTAAGAACCAGATGTTTCAAAGAACGATAGACGGAAATAACATCTCTCCCATATGTAGGAAGTGCAATACGAAAAATGAAACCATAAACCACATAGCAAGTGAATGCCCGGCACTTGCACAGAACCAGTACAAAGAGGCATGATTCAGTGGCAAAAGCCCTCCAACTGGAGCCTGTGCAAGAAACATCAGCTACTTGCAGTAATAAGTGGTACGAGCACAACCTGAGGGAGTGATAGAAAACGATCAGGCAAAGATCCTCTGGGACTATGGTATCAGAACGGATAGGGTGATACGTGCAAACAGACCAGACGTGACGTTGATTGACAAAGTCAAGAAGAAAGTATCACTCATTGATGTCGCAATACCATGGGACACCAGAGTTGAAGAGAAAGAGGGAGGGAAAAAAATGGATAAGTATCAAGATCTGAAAATAGAAATCAGAAGGATATGGGATATGCCAGTGGAAATCGTAACCCATAATCATAGGAGCACTAGGCACGATCCCAAGATCCCTGAAAAGGAATCTAGAAAAACTAGAGGCTGAAGTAGCTCCAGTACTCATGCAGAGAGTGTGATCCTAGAAACGGCACACATAGTAAGAAAAGTGATGGACTCCTAAGGAGCAGGATGCAACCCGGAACCCCACACTATAAATACCACCCAGTCGAATTGGAGGACTGTGATAGAGCAAAAAAAAAAAAAAAAAAAAAAAAAAAAAAAAATAATAATAATAATGGGACCATTTGTTAAAAACTAAACAGATTTTCATCACCGTAATATAATAATAATAATAATAATAATAATAATAATAATAATAATAATATAATAATAATAATATATAAGACTGAACATGGTTCAATGAAAATTAATACTGGGAACATAGTGCACCCATATGTCGCTGGCTGCGTTTGAGCTTAGCGATATTTCTCTTTGATCGTCTGTATAAAGTTAGTTCGCTCGCAAGGGCACTGATTTTGGAGCTATTGTAAAGCCGGATAGTTATACTTCATTGCGGCGCATTCAGAAAGAAACCATATATGTATGTACGTATGTATGTATGATAGTAGTATATGTATATCTTTATATATATATATATATATATATATATATATTATATATATATATATATAGGAATATATAGAAACTAGCTACCAACCCGGCGCTATTTGGGAAAACTCAGAAAGACAACCAATCAATCTCTCTCTCTCTCTCTCTCTCTCTCTCTCATTTCAGTTAAGAGAGTTGCTTCAGTTACACTGCCAAGGTTTTTTGACATGTTATAATTCACCACTTCACACCCTCAATCTTCTCGGGGCTGAACTTTGGACTTAAAGGATATCAGGAGTGTTTCTATTCACCCCAGCAACCTCAAAAACTATGGAATAGATTCTGATACCTGTCATTTTTTGTTTCATTTTTCACCGCCCCCCCTCCTATCGAGGCTGAACTAGGGCCTGAAGGGCATTGGGAATGTCACTATTCCTCTCGGCGACCTAGAAAACAATGGATTAGACACAAATATCCAAAACAACCCCTGTGGTGCCAATGATGTCTTACACCTGCAGTATTCTTTTCGAGATGATAAGCCATATATATTATATATATATATATATATATATATATATATATATATATATATATATATATATATATTTATATATATATATGGCTTATCATATATATATATATATATATATATATATATGGCTTATTTATATATATATATATATATATATATATATATATATATATATATATATATATATATATATATATATATATATATATATATATATATTCCAAGTTCGGTTGAAACTGCTCAATGTGATGTAGTACACACACACACACACACACACACACATATATATATATATATATATATATATATATATATATATATATATATATATGTGTGTGTGTGTGTGGTGTGTGTGTGTGTGTCTGATATACACACATGCATTGAAGCGTATTTTTACTTGTTATATGGATAATAGTACATTTAATAATGTGTGTGTGTGTATGATATACATACATGCATTGAAGCAAATTTTTACTTATAATATGGATAATAGTATAGCTAATAATGATGTCCATCATATTCCATCAATGTATCTCAACATGTACGTTATACTTTACAATGTCAGCTCACAGTGAATAACAACAATTACCCTATGGGAGAAATAAGAAAACAACCATTGGGATGTTGCAGTTAAAGAATCGAGTGGGCTTTTCCTCTATTGATCCCTGCTATTAAGAGGATAGCAATTTCCAAAAATGTATTCCAGATGTGCGTGATCTTTCCATGTTTCTCTTCTACGGAACAGAAATCAATCACGGAACAATGGTGACACAGTTGATGATGTCAGAAATAATTGCGTACATGAGAGAGAGAGAGAGAGAGAGAGAGAGAGAGAGAGAGAGAGAGAGAGAGAGAGTGTGTAAATCTAGTTGTGTGTTTAAGAGAGGGGGCGAGAAATGAGAAGACTGAGAATGTTTGCAACAGCAGGGACAGGAAGAATATATGAGAAGAGAGAGAGAGAGAGAGAGAAGTAGAGAGAGAGAGAGAGAGAGAGAGAGAGAGATTCAAGCACTGCATAAGAGGGAAGCCCTTGAAGACACTTTTCGATTTAATAAGACTTAGCAGAATTGGAGCAGCCTCTAAATAAGACTTGACAACAAAATTAAGCTTCCAGCCTTCTGGGTCCAACTCCCTGGGAACAAGTCTACAGATGGAGAGAGAATCTGGTGACCTAGAACATAAGCGCGCACGAGCAGACATGCACGCAAATACACATACACACACCCCCTCTCTCTCTCTCTCTCTCTCTCTCTCTCTTTCTCTCTTTCTCTCTCTCTCTGCACAAAACAATTGCACAGTCCTTTAGCAATCGATGTCACATCCATTTCAGCTGCTTGGTGGAAAAGGCAGAGAGAGTGAGAGAGAGAGAGAGAGAGAGAGAGAGAGAGACAGACAGACAGACAGACAGACAGAGAGAGAGGAGATGAGGAGAGAGAGAGAGAGAGAGAGAGATGGCAACGCACACGCGCCATAGTCATTCATCTACTATAAAAGTAGTATATAACTCCTATATATATATATATATATATATATATATATATCTATATATATATTTGTAATATATAGATATATATATATATATATATTATATATATATATATATATATATATATATATATATATGTGTGTGTGTGTGTGTGTGTGTGTGTGTACATATGTTGTGGAAATTATGTACTTCCTTATCAACATTGCACATTTGAGTGTTGGGTGCAAGAGAAGCAACGGAAGACTACTCGTTGAAGAGAAGTAATCTATGATTAATTTGATGTATGTCAATAAATTCCATTGTTATGGAAAACTAATCTCTTTCGGGAAATATCTTTTCTGATTAACTCGTTCACGCCGGCTGAATGTTGTTTTCTGGTCTTCGATGATGTATGTGGACAATTAATTCTTGGAGGGGATTTGTATTTTTCAAATGTTCCAATTTTCTGACGCCATTCCTCTTACGCATTTCTTTTGTCTTGTACGATATTTTAAGGTTTTGCGGGAGTTTGCGGGACGGGCAATTTAAAATTGTTTTTTCGTATTTCTCAAAAACAAGAAAAATATTAAACTTAGAAGCATGAAATCGTTTTAAACGATGCAGAATCATTCAAGATATGGCTTACATGACTTCCGAAGGGGCAAACAAGGTGAGAATTCCAGAGCTTTTCGCTTATTCAGCTGACGACGGCGTAATCTGACTGAATGAACACAGGCGTTAATGGGAAGCTCCAGTTTACTGAATGAACTACAAAGCAGTCATTACCGCTCCTCCGCCTATCAAGAAAAATCATTAACGAACAGCCTATAAATTTCGCCGAGTCTCTTGAAACGATGAGGAATTCCTCCTACATGGATAAAATGGCTCTCATGTGCTTTAGATCTCGATACTGCAGTTAATTACTGCAGAGTCAAAACTATCGAGGGTTTTTCGTGAGCATCTTTCACGGGAGGGGAACTATTAGGCCTAGAAATGGCCCTCTTAAAATTCCAGTGCTTTGATCAGTCACTAGCACTCGGTGAGCGGGAAGACCTTACGTTTTTTTTTTCTGTGTAATTTTGCCAAATTGTGCGATGAGAGAAATAAAAGCAACTGTGAGGGCAAATCCTTCATGTTGAAAATAATTAGTAAATTATTATTATTATTATTATTATTATTATTATTATTATTATTATTATTAT
>NC_087204.1:35499300-35509300 GCF_015104395.2 Macrobrachium nipponense
AGTAAAAAACATTGCAAGCTACGGGATTATAAGAGCTGCAAGTATTTCCCATCGTCAAGCGATACTACCAGTCGCAGAAGAAGCAGTATTTGTAACAATAAGACCCACAAATTGAAACAGTGGGTGACTTGGGTCTGAAAATTTTCAGGAGACCGAATATCCTACTTAATTCTGTTACCGTACATATCCACGTATTATTTCAAGCACACACCTACACACATTATATACCTATCTATCTATCTATCTATCTATCTATGTTTCTATCTATTCATCTTTAATATAAACCTATATATATATACTATATATATATACACATATATATAATTATATTATATATATAATATATGTATATATACATACTATATATATATATATATATATATATATATATATATATATATATATATATATATATATATTACACACACACACACATATCTGATGTATGGAAGAGTCGATACTTGCTACAGATCCCAGCAAAGAAGAAGAGTTTCATGAGCGCAGTGATAAGAATACAGATGGTGAAGCCGCATTTCGTATAGAAATATTCCCCCGTGTTCTGCCCTAATCCTTCATTATCCACAAAGGGCTATAAATTTCCATACATGATCCTTCAGCCCCGCGTTTCTCATCCGCAATTCTTCTCATATCCTCCTGTCGTCTCTCTCTCACTCTCTGTGTCTCCCCTCGACGTCAATCGTATAATAAAGGAATTTTCCTCAGCTGAGGAAAAAAAGGGGGAAACTGAGGGATAAGGGGAGGAGGAGGCAGAGGCAGAGTGAGGGAACGAACACTCGTTCATATGCTCCTCGCGCGCGCCATGTCTATCACATTAACTCTGATCAAATTATCTATCTTGAGATGTCAAATCTAATTACGTAATTTTCCATCTTAGCCCGAGCCAGGTGAAACGAGGGACTCATAATTGGGTTTTCTCGCTATCTCCCTATACAAAATTAATTTCATATTCACGGGCATATTTGCTAATCCAGAGGATGGGAATATCAATGTTTGTGGAGGAAAAAAGGGGGTCGCATTTCCTTTGATTTTTCAGCAATCAAGTCTTGTCCTTTTTTGTATTTTGTTCTTCTCATTCCTTAGATTAGGCGTATTCTCTGAAGAGGCTGATGTCCTTTTGAATGGTATTCACAGGGCAATCCTTTTAGACAATAAGTTATGGAGGATAATCTTGACATTTTTGGACAACATCTTGTAAAAGTTGGGTGTAGTCACCTTTAGAGAAATAGAACTGACACTATACGGGGCAAAAGCAAGGCTTTGCACAAAAAATTAAACAAGTTGAAGAAAAAGAGGCTCCTTGAAATCTTTAATATAATTGATTCCCGGCTAAAATCGAACTAATAACACCATTTCAACAAGTTTTATGAATAATCTGAAACGATAAAGTTCTGAAAATATGCACGAAAACAAGTTCCTACATTTAAAGCGGCCAACTCTAGAGATGCCCAGAAGGAAGACAGTGGCCAAATTTCGAGATGTCATAAAAGAATTTATAAGAACTGAATCTCGATCTACCATATTTAGGAAAGTGGCCGACTTTCGAGATGGCTAAAAGGGGTAAAAGTGGCCAATTCTTTCGAAAGTAGCCATTTATTGAGATGCCCAAATGATGACAGCAATCGACACTCGTTTTGCTAAATTGATGAAAACTGCAATTCACTAATGACACTGAAAAAAAGGAAAGGTGTGTAAAGACCTTAAAATCCCACAAAACCTTAAACTCCGATCTTAAACAGCTGGTAGAGTGAACATGATGTTTTCACACAATTTGCATACACAAAGACTATTTAAGACGTATGATAAAATACAAAAGAAAGTGCTTTAAACATATCTATCTATCTATTGATCTATATACATTATATATATATATATATATATATATATATTATTATATATATATATATATATATATATATATAGTATATATATATATATATATATATATATATATGAGAAAGAGAGAGAGAGAGAGAGTTTACCAAATAACTCATTTTTAGAAACGCCTTCGCTTCAAGAACAATGGCCGTCGACGCAAAATAAAATTCTAGAAATCATGCAAAAAGTCACCAATAAAAGTTGTCAGTAAAAGTTTCACTTAGAAAAAGTTCATAGGAAACAATTGCTATAGTTTTAAGTACGAATATAAATGGTATCTTATTCATGAACATTTTTGTAAAATTATGAATTATTAGATGAGAAAAGACCAGAGAATAGAGAAACAGTTAACAGTCAGTATCTATTTTTGAACTGGATGAAAATTTGAGAGAGAGAGAGAGAGAGAGAGAGAGAGAGAGAGAGAGAGAGAGAGATAGAGAGAGAAGCGAAGAAGAAGGAAGAAGAGAGAGAAGAGAAGAAGGAAGAAGAAGAGAAGAAGAAGAAGAAGAAGAAGAAGAAGAAGAAGTAGAGCTATGAAGCATTATGACAAGATAGTAATCAAGAGCTTTTAAAAGCATTAATGAATATCGTCGTAAAACCATGGGCGCAAGCGCGCGATGCACATGTGTAAGTGTGGAATCACAAAAACAAATAAAATAAAAAAATAAATAAATAAAAAAATACAAAAACAAATAAAATTAATTTTTTTAATAATCAAAGGACAAAACTGAATATCTCCGGAAGAGAAAAGAACATAGCAAATATCAAAAACTTTTAGAATGTGAGTACGAATTATACACTGAAAATAATCCAAATACACAAACTAATTCCACAAGCATATACCTTTCTGAGAGAGAGAGAGAGAGAGAGAGAGAGAGAGAGAGAGAGAGAGGGGGGCATATACTAAGAAACCATAACTGCGTTGGCACAAAAAAAGAATACGTAAAATCTATTGCAGTCGTGCGAAAACTAACAATAACCTAACAATAAAACTCGGAGCTATGTAGATGTAGTTTTTGGACTCATAACTTTTACTATTTATATATTTTTATACTGAGTTTGGGTGTTCCTTTTTTCAAGTGTGTTTTTTTTTCATCCTTTGTGTGAATGTCCTAATTTTAAAGAGGGTACGTTTCTACTTCGAAACTTTTCTCACCCTTTTTTTTTTACAGTTTATTGTATTACACTAAGATTTAGAGAGAGAGAGAGAGAGAGAGAGAGAGAGAGAGAGAGAGAGAGAGAGAGAGAGAGAGAGACTTTAAATATGTTATCCTGGTGCAGGGTACTAGTATTCGATTTGGTAGTAATTACGGAAAATTCCAAAAGAATGTATTGATGTTTCACCAATATGTTTCTTTATTCCTCATTATTTTTTAGTTTCAAATGTATACATATCTCACTGAAGGTTAGCGATAAAATCTTTAGTTTTCTGGCCACGCCATATGAGGGTAACTTTGTTGCGCGATCAAAATTTAAGAAGGGAAAGTTATGGACTGAAGATAGAGCATAATACAGCTGAAAGTTAATTGAAGATAGAGTATAATATCGCTAAAATTCAATTGAAGGCAGAGTATAACAAAGCTGTTATTTAATTGAAGATAGTGCCTGTGGCAAATTCCCGAGATGTATACTAGAATTGCACCAACCCTGGTTCTTTTGCCATGCCCCTAGGTTAAGTTATGTTACTTAATGAGATTTTTTCAAGAAGATTCCAAGGTTAGTTTTTAAGATATGACGTCGAACCAACCCTGGTTCTTTTGCCATGCCCCTAAGTTAAGTTATGTTACATCAATATGGCCCAGTAATTTGAGCGTGGGAAACTTAATGAGATTTTTTCAAGAAGATTCCAAGGTTAGTTTTCAAGATATGGAGTCACGCTTTTTTCAGGGAGGGTCCTGCTTCTTGGTCACAGTTCGGGAATATGCATCCCGGTGAGCGACAAGGAGGATCATTGTAAGCAGTCATAATCTGACTTTCAACACAGTTTAATAAGGATAGATTACTAGTTGGCTGCAGCAAATAAAACAGACTTCAGTGACTGCAAAGGCCCCGTCTATCGGCCATCCTACTTGTTCCGTTATCTTTTTATAGCTGCAGACTGAATACTAAGCAAGCCTAGACGGCTGAAGTTCTATCTTCCATTTTCGTTCTCAATCTTTTATTCACGTCGCAGAATTACCCACAAATTCATTGCTTACTTTCATTATTTTTATTTTTCATTTACCTTTACAGCGCAAGTGTACGCGAAACCCAGCTACCATCATCGTCAATTTTCATTAATCCTTGAAACTTCGTTAATCTATTTTTACCGGACTGTCCTCTGACGCCACTTCCGATAAAAATGTCACACTCATCATCTACCCTTTAACTATTATTTTCCATCGCCTTTTACTCCTTTGGATAATTGTACAATTCAAGTAAACACAGTTTACTCACTGGTCTCAGAACTCAGAAAAATTGAAAATTCTACGTCTACTTTCATTATACTTAATATTATTTGATGCCATCCATTTCCTCGGCGCATTTTTTCGAGCGAAAATAGAGCAACTCCTTAATATCAATTAGTCCGCCGGAGGGGACGGAAGGAAGGAAGGAAGGATGGCGGTCTACCTCCACGAGACCAAATGTCCTGTATCATAACGCCAGCCGTCAACATCATCATCGTTATCATCATCCTTATCGGAGGAGGAGGAGGGAGGAGGAGACGAAGGGAAATCATTAATAACACCCGTGGGATTTACGCCCATTCATCACTATCAACATGGGCATCACCAAACCATGCTAACAAACAGATTAGTCACACGGGTGGAGAGAGAGAGAGAGAGAGAGAGAGAGAGAGAGAGAGAGAGAGAGAACCTTGGTCGGATGCAGAAATTCGAAATATAAACGTAAGCGAGAATTTAAAATGCCCTCAACCAAAAGGTATGCGAAACAATAGTCTACAATTGAAGCCGATGCCTCAACTGAGTCTTAAATAACCGTTGATCGGAAGTAGTGGAAGATTCTTGTTGCTTCTATTAATCACGGACACTGAGAATAATAATAATAATAATAATAATAATAATAATAATAATAATAATAATAATAATAATAATAATAATATAAAAAGTCTGGAATTACTAGACCTAATGATTGTTTAACCATACGTATGTTTTGTGGAATAACAATGTACCATTTTGACACCAATATCCATTTAGATAATAATAATAATAATAATAATAATAATAATAATAATAATAATAATAATAATAATAATAATAATAGTAGTAGTAGGAGCAACAGCTAGACATGGGTATTTACTTCATCATCAGTCAAGATGCCGACATATCTCCACGAGATTTAAGCATTCAATTTCCATCCTCTCTCTCTCTCTCTCTCTCTCTCTCTCTCTCTCTCTCTCTCTCTCCTCAGCTAAACACATCAATCCGGACACATTTCTCGACAACGCCGGAGAAGAAGAAGATGATTTACAGCTGGCAACGTATCCCCCGAGCTCATTGGGGATGATGAAAAATGAGTTATCGATGCGCAGCAAGGATAAACCATTTTATCCCTTTTTTTCTGGTTCTTAAGTTTTTTTTTTCTTTTTTTTTACCATTTTTTCTGAATTAACCGTTTCCTCTTTTTTTAAGTTATGTTTTTTTTTTTACCTTTTTCTGAATCGGCCATTTTACTTTTTTTCTCAATAATTTTATTTTAAGACTTCACCATTTATTCTGGATTAACCATTTCCTTATAGTATCATAAGAATTTTTATCTCTTCTAAACTGACCATTTTATTTTTTGCATTTTCCTGAATTGATCAGTCTTTCATTCTATTAAGACTTTTTTACCATTTTTCTGGATTAACCAATGGCCATTGATATTTTCTTTACCCTTCTTCATGTTTTCTGGGTTTACCAGTTTACTTTTTTTTTCTTTTTTTTTCAGCCTTATCTGGCATAACGATTGTATTTTCCCATTTTACCTTTTATTTACTCGAGAATTTACCCATTTCCCTAGATGTATAAAATTCTTTTCATTTTGATTCTATATCTTGGGAGTAGACCCTCTCTCAAACATGTCTTGTTGAAAAGGATTGCTGCATCAGCTCCATTAATTTTGTATAGAGTCTTCTCTATTTTCCTTATTAAGGATTTCTCAATGTTGCTGAAACTGGCAAGCAACGTGCCGAAGGGGATCGTCAAATCCAGTGTAGTCATACTCATGCATCCGTGAGCACCCGCACGACCATGATATATAGCGAAGGACTCACCACTAAGATTCAGTCCTCCAGCAACCATCGCTGTGACCATGCCCTGGCAGATCTGGGCGAAAACGTCAGAGAGAGAGCGAGAGAGAGAGAAGAGAGAGAGAGAGAGAAGAAACTTGTAGCAACAGTAATATATGTATAAAGCAGCAATAAAGACAATTCAATATGACTACACTTGGATTTGACGTCCCCTTCGGCCGTTGCTTGCAGTTTCAAGCAACATTGAGAAATCCTTAATAAGGAAAATAGAGAAGACTCTATACAAAATTAATGGAGCTGATGCAGCAATCCTTTTCAACAAGACATTTTGATTCTATATATCTTTTAGCGTTTACTGCATTAATTGTTTTACTTTTATTATCAATTGTTTATGAATACTATTTTTTACTCGTTTTCGTAAATAAAATTTCAATAAACTTCAGTTTTTCTAAAATTTATCTTCACACTTTTTACATGGATTAACAAATTTTATTTCCAGCCTTTTATCCTCTTGAGATTGATTAATCTGTTAATCAAATTATTTTCATCTTCTAGTTCCTCGCTAGACGAGTGGTTTTCGAGCTCAGCTGCCAATCCGGTGGTCGGAAGTTCGAATTCCGGCTCGGCCAACGCGGAATCAGAGGAATTTATTTCTGGTGATAGAAATTCATTTCTCGATATACTAGTGTGGTTCGGATCCCACAACAAACTTAGGTCCCGTTGCTAGGTGACCAATTGGTTCCTAGTCACGTAAAAATATCTAATCCTTCGGGCCAGCCCTAGGAGAGCTGTTAATCAGCTCAGTGGTCTGGTAAAACTAGGATATACTTAACTTACTTTGTCTATCACATAATATTACAAGTTGTACCGTTCATCCCAAATTTGAAAGGTCAAACCATATTACTTTTGAGTCTTCTCCTACTGAAGGTTTCTCCATTTTACGGAAAAGCCTCTCCACATTTTCTCCTCTTTTTCTTTTAATGGAGTTTCTTACTTTAATTGCTTCCCCCGCTAAATTTTGTGGGATACAGCAAAAACTTTCGACTTTTCTTAATATACATTTTTTCTTTCCATTTTTTCTTACTTCTCTTTCTTCTTCTTCTTCTTCTATTATTCACCCCCGTGATGTATCTAATCTCATGCTAATTGTTGGGATTTTTTTTAATACTCTGCGTCTCTAATTTTTCTTTGTTTGATTCCCTTGTGTAATTTTCTTTCCATTTTCTTCGTTATTTTTCTCAATAATATGTTCCCTTCAGTTTCCCTCACTTACTCGGTTTTTTTACCACTATCATATTTATTTCCTTAAAATATTTTACTTATTTATGTGAATATTTCACTGATTCATATTAATATTTCACTGTGATTTTACGTTTATCATCAATTATTTCCTTATTAAAATTTTACTCTTTTTTGCCCTTAATTCTTGTGATTACAGTTTAAAGAAAAAATGAAAAAATGAAATAAATAATTTCATCAATGCAAAGCTGAAACCAACTGCAATTCTGCAAATATGTCAACGTTATTTTACGGGGCAAATAAAAACATTCAATAATTTGACGTTTCGGTCGCCATCGATACCCTCTCTCAAACAAATTTCATTTGTCAGCCGATCTCACTAGTCATTACTTTAAAAGCTTGGAGATGGCGCTGGTGTCACCTGCGAGTGAGTGAGTGACGAAGAATTGTTGAATTAGACTGCGCATTATATTGTGACAGTCATCATAAATCAAACCCGGTAAGTATTTACCGTAGAATTAATGACCCCCAATAACGGTGTACTTACAAAAAACAAACCGACCGAAGCAACATCTGTGTACTCAAGGGGGCTACCATTAGAGGAGGTATGCATTAATGTACAAAATTTTAGTTATTACTAGCCATTGTTGTAGTTTTATATTATTATCAGTAACATTGCAATGTAAGTTTATGTAACATTGCAGTAGTAGCAATCGTAGTAGAAAGTAGTACAATAACAACCAATTTATTATTATTATTATTATTATTATTATTATTATTATTATTATTATTATTATTATTATTATTATTATTATTATTATCATTATTATTATTATATTATTTCAAAAGGCCCTCAGTGACATCTGCAGTTCCTTCTCCTATGTCACAATTTCATCTCCAGCCTTTCCTCTTCTGTCCGGGAAGATGACAAAAGATGGGAATAAAAAGCGGAAAAATTCGTGAAAACCTCGAATATTTAGGTGACACTACCTGATATCAAAAGTAGTTTAGCTTCATTTTTTCTTTATTTAAAGTTGGACTAATTCATTAGTTCTGTTTTAATAAACTGAGAAAAGGGAAAACGAAGACGCGGACCTCTCTGTCTCCCTCACAATTCCGTTCGTCTATCAAAATATGATATTTTTTATACATAATATACATACACACACATATATATACATTATATATACATCACATTCATATATATATATATATATATAAATATATATTATATATATATATATATATATATATATATATATATAGAGAGCAGAGAGAGAGAGGAAGAGAGAGACGAGAGAGAGAGAGAGAGAGAGAGAGAGAGGAGGTAATCACGGGGTCATCAAAACCAACGGCAATTACTTTTTATTTGTCTGTAATTTTACTCACAAAGAGAAAACTTGATTTCACAACATCCGCTGTCAGCAAAATGAGACCAACTACGATACCGTAGCATCAACAACAATATCTTCATCCAATTACTTCCATCTGTTTTCACTAAATAATAATAAAAAATAAATTAATTAAAAAAGGCGTCGGGACCGGTAGGATAAACCGAAAAATCTCTACTGTTTGAAGAGTAAAACAAAAGTCTCTTTGCCATACTTCCGTAATTCATATGCGATTTTATACAGTTTTTTAACTGTCATTGAATAACCGGACAAATAACCTTCCATTTTTTAAATTGTAGCTGCTCGATTGTTTTAAATGGAAAAATATCAAAATGCAATAATAATTTTAGAAACAAACCCCTTCAAAAAGCTGACATTGAATATTTTCACAAAAATAATAATTTATCAGTTAAAAACATAATAATTTGGCGTTTTATAAAAAATATATATATTTCTTTTTACTTCACTGTAATTCTAACCATTAAAATCGCCTGGCACTTCAGCTCACCTCGTCGAGTGAGGACATAAATTATATTGGCGGCGCAGATCGAAATCTACATGAGAAATATTTCACAAAGGCCATAAAAATACAGAGGGAAATTTCAGATTATCGCTGATTCAGGAGGGTAAATACCAAATGTCAATTTATTACCGGTAACTCATTGGTCGTTTAAAAGCGCTGGCTAATCATAAATCAAGGAATGGGTTACGTGTTCGTGACGCAGGGGGAGAGTGGGTGGGGGAGAAGGGTGGTGGGGGAGGGGGATGGTTCCATTTGCGAATTTTCATCCCAGTTGTATGGTCTTTCCCGACAGGGTATACTGTCCCCCCCCTCCCCCCCAGAACCTCTACCCAGATACCCCATCAACACCATAAAATAAAATGTTTTTTTTTTCTGACCTCACACTCATTTTTTCTTCTAATAACAGTTCAAATCAAAACGGTGATAAATACAGAATATCTTTTGTTTTACCATTTTAAAAAATAAATTAATCATTAAAAACTTAAGTTTAACAATGTAAGTTTTAAATGTCAAATGGTGCATGTCCTTTTAATGAAAATCACAGGATCTTCCTTCAGTATTAGCACGAGTCTGTATTATATATATTCCGTCCAATCATTACTAGAATTTGATAAAAATGGACCAAACTTTTTATCCATTTTACAGTTGGCTACATATTTCATTTAACGTGAAGTAAAAATCGAACTCCATAATTACCTAACAACTAGAGTAATAACAAAC
>NC_087204.1:35514300-35526800 GCF_015104395.2 Macrobrachium nipponense
CCTACGCTTTCCTACAATAATTCATAACAATGCAGGGCGGTCCACAATTGCGTTCATTTACTCTTTGACAATAAAGCAAACACTGTGCAAGGGGAGTTGGTGTGTAAGTTGTATTTATATTGTTCTGTAATGCCGGTGCTATCTTTGGATCACCTATTCCGAGACGAAAAGAAACACGAATGTTCTCTCTCATTCATTTCGAACGTGATTTATCTACATGTCGATATAAAATCAATCTATATATAATAATATATAGATATATATATTATATATATGTATATATATATATATATACTATATATATATATATATATATATATATAATTATAAAATCATTTATCACAAGACGTGCTGAAGGACATGGCGACAGCCCCATACACACAAACCCTGAATTTATATTGATATGTAGACAGATCACGTGTGTAACATACCAATAATAAGGTGTACCTTTAATGGTTGACAGGTAACATCTAAAATATGATATTCTTACTTCAATAGAATATTCTGGGTATGTTTCACAATTGGGGTTTATTACATGTTGGTTAAAATCTCCCCAAATTCTACAAACCACAACTTAAAAAAGTGAATATCAGAAACTAAAATCATTCCAGATTTCAATACGAATCGGCAGTTTGCTAAAAACAACAATTTACAGGGATCATGAATATATCGATGGCCATCGCTTTGGCAACGTTATTTTACAATGATAAATCAGCAGGAGACCACGAGGTGGTACAGAATGCCAATAGAATTCCTAAATTATGAATGATGCCATAACTCACCTCCGCAAAGCAGATTAATAGTTACAATTAGTTTGATTTCCTGGGAAGTCCCATTGAATTGCATTAACGTACCGTAAAAGGGAAGAAAAAACAATCATACGAAACTATAATATCTAGATTAAATAAACGAACCAAACTAACACATACGCGGATTGTCACGCTACCCAAACAAACAGCGTGATTCCAAAGCTAAGAAAAAAAAAACTCACGCTGATAAAGTCTTTCACAAAGTAAATAAAAAAATACGAAACTATAATATCTAGATTAAATAAACGAGCCAAACTAACGGATACGCGGATTGTCACGCTACCAAACAAACAGCGTGATTTTCCAAAAAAGCTTAAAAAAAAAAAAAAAAAAAAGAAAAAAAAAACCTCACCGCTGGATAAGGTCTTTCACAAAGTAAATAAAAAAATAAAAAAAAAAACAAAAAATACGAAACTATAATATCTAGATTAAATAAACGAACCAAACTAACACATACGCGGATTGTCACGCTACCCAACAAACAGCGTGATTCCAAAGCTAAGAAAAAAAAACTCACGCTGATAAAGTCTTTCACAAAGTAAATAAAAAAAGATGCGACAAAGTCTTTATGAAAAGGAGCGTAAAGAATGAAGCTATAAATCTTCCCATTAGAGTCGCGTGTCCTGCAACCCCTCCTGCCAAGAGTCATATCACAAAGGACTTCATAAATATGATACAGATCAGCGTCCAAACTTTTTAGCGGTTGGAATAAGATTAAGGCCGTGTTTTAATAGGCAGTTCATCTTGTATATCGGCCAAGTTGCAGTCGTTAAGTGGCGTGATAAGGAGATTAGAAACAGTCGGATATTAAACCGAAGCCGAAAAATGGTTCCTCCAGACGAGATTCCCTTCCAGGAGTAAACAAAGGTTACCGAGGCACACCTGGGGGGCCGAGGAAACGAAAGGTTACGCAATGTGACGATGGCACTCGAGTGAGCCAGGTTCGCTGGTCTCTTTCATGATAAGAGACTGCGTGCCGCGGATGTATATATATATACGCGGAAGTATATATATATATATATATATATCTATATATATATATATATATATATATATATATATATATATATATATACGCGCAACAGCTAATAATACCCTGGTCTTACAAGAAATCATGTAGAAGTTGCTACTACGGTGAAAAAAAAACCTTATATAACACTTTTTCAGAACCAGGGTGCTAATAACATCATCTAGCGCCAACTTGCTGTAAATGCATTTTATATATATATATATATATATATATCTATATATATATATATATATATATATATATATATTATACGTGTGTGTGTGTGTGTGTGTGTGTGTGAATGTGAGAGATTTGTCTATGAAAGTGTGCGTGTGAGGTTGCTCGTTCACGTCGCGAAACATTGCAAAACTAACTAAGGCACACTCGGGAAAATGTTCCGAACACTGAGAAATAAAAGCAATAAAGGATTCACCTAGCCACTGCAAACTCGAAGCCAAATCTCTTCTAATACAGATTTAACTCTAATATTTCACGGACGATTTTTCCCGAAGAACAACGACAACAAAAGCAACAAAAAAAACAGGAACGAAGTGTAACTCTAGAAATTCTCGGAAAATCTTCAGGTCAAATAAATAAAGACAAGCTCCTTGAAGAAACAGAGATTTGATGGAATCAGTCGGGACAGGGAAGAGAGAGAACGACACAACTGGGGGGCGCGGGAACAGGGAGGGGGTGAAGGGGAGGGGGAGTCGATGAGGGGGTGATGGGGGTGGAGGATGGATACTCTTATAGTGGCAGGGGCGTTAGGGAGGTGAAGAGGGTAGCGTGTGGAAAAGGGAATTCTATTGGTATGTTGCGAAATGTAAAAAGATTCCACAGGGAGTTATTTCTCTCTCTCTCTCTCTCTCTCTCTCTCTCTCTCTCTCTCTCTCTCTCTGACAAAATGCGGAGGAATCTCACAAATGTTTCTTACTCTTCCCATCAATTTCTCTCACTCACAATCTTTTTCATAAGGGCTCAGGGCTCTCTGTCCTCTCTCTCTGTCCTCTCTCTCATATATATATATATATATATATATATATATATATATATATATATATATATATATATATATATATATGAATAATTATCACATCGAAAACCGTGATCCATTTATATATCAATTCAAGCTACAAATGTCCTTTAATATCTAAATTCACTTTACCTCCCAAATGATATATTTTCATATATGTACCGAAGGGGAATTTTTTAATTGATAATAATTTCGTCCCCCCATGGGATCGAACCACCGTCCAAGTGGACGGGGACGAAATCAGGACGGTCAGTGACGCTATCCAATGCGTCTCTGTTGGCTGATTGGATAGCGTCACTGACCGTCCTGATTTCGTCCCCGTCCACTTGGACGGTGGTTCGATCCCATGGGGGGACGAAATTATTATCAATTAAAAAATTCCCCTTCGGTACATATATGAAAATATATCATTTGGGAGGTAAAGTGAATTTAGATATTAAAGGACATTTGTAGCTTGAATTGATATATATATATATATATATATATATATATATCTATATATATATATATATATATATATATATATATATATCAGACATAGCAGGATACAAGGCAATATTAAAAATGTCTCCTACTGTTTTTCAACTTTCATTCTAAGCATTCTTAACAGCATACAATCTCTCTCTCTCTCTCTCTCTCTCTCTCTCTCTCTCTCTCTATATATATATATATACATACATACACACACACACAAACACACACACACACACACACATATATATATTATATATATATATATATATATATATATATATATATATATATATATAATATCAACATTAGCAGGATACAAGGCAATATCAAAAATGTCTCTTACTGTTTTTCAACTTTCATCCTTAGCCTTCTTAACAGCATACAATCTCTCTCTCTCTCTCTCTAAGTGGAAATGGAGATGAATTCCGAATTTTACACGAGTCTTGATCTCTTAACCCTTTCTCTCATCCACCTTTTCCCTCATGTTAAGCAGATGTGAAACGGTCTTATAAAGCTTTCTCTCTATCTCTACCTCTCTCTCTCTCTCTTTCTACAAGACAGAGATGATTATTACAGGCTCTCTCTCTCTCTCTCTCTCTCTCTCTCTCTCTCTCTCTCTCTCTCTCCAGAGAATGAAACAGATATTCACAAACATTGATAAAAGAGAAATGCAAGTAAATAAACACAAGCACACTCTTCAATGCCACCTCGGTGGCCTGAAATATCTCAATGGACTCCCGCCTTTGAGGATAACGTAATCCTCCACATTTACGCATTTAAATAAGTTAAGGGCGGGCACATAAAGTTTCCAAATGTTATCTCTAGGGAGAACGAGATAAAAAAAAAAGTCCAAAAGTAATACTGCTAAGGTTTTTTTGCGTCTAGATACTTCATGTTGTTAGATTAAGCTGGCCTTATGTTAGAACGGGGTCTTGTTCGTACGATTATTTCGTGATATATGGGGTAACATACACTTGGGGAGAAAGAATGGATGATTTACACACACACATTGAGAGAGAGAGAGAGAGAGAGAGAGAATTTTCCTTACTCGTGTATCACGGCACGAGAACATATAAACAATCATTGCAAAATTCTAAAATCTCTCTCTCTCTCTCTCTCTCTCTCTCTCTCTCTCTCTCTCTCTCTCTCATGATACGTAAATCCAGGCAACCAACAAAAATCAATTCTATCTCTCTGCCTGTCTACCGGTCTGCCTCTCCATACCTCATCAATCATGGTGCAGCTCCTTTCATAATCAGCCTAATCTAACTTTTTACAAAACTTTTTTTTCAGCGCCAAACCCGAATTACGAAGCAGCTGCCCGATCCATCTATGGACATGGAGTTATTTTGCAGTGTTCCCTTACACATCACGACCTCTCAATGATTTGTAGTGTTATGGGGACTCCACATTCAATTTAAAGGAGGTTCCGTTTTATCCAGCGAATCACCCGGGCAATTCTCTCCTCCATTCAGTCGAACCGATATTAGCAAATCAGCGAGCGAATCATTTATTGTGCTGTGGAAAGCTAAACATAATCTGCTTTTGCGTAACTGCCAGATAACATCATCCGCCATTGCGTAATTGATATATATCATCCACCATTAATGCGAATTCGAAAGAGAAAGGCTCCGTGCCATTGGATACCTACGCGGTGAAAGCATCTGTTATTGAGCAATTACAGTACGGGATGGTATCAAACTGGCATAATTTATTTATGTGAGCGAGGAAATTCCATTTCTATAAACGATGATTGTTTCCAGCCGTGAAAATTTAGTTTGTGGCAGAGGGAAAATTCATTTCTAAAATCGAAAGAAATTGATTGGCACGAAAAAGATTTACTTATGCAGGATAAAATAATTCACTCATATAACTACATATCTGTTTAAAATATTAGACAGAATAACTTGGTGGGGCTGAAACTAAAATTAAATGGTTTACATGACTTTTGGAGGTAACGAATGTGATAAATTCTAGAAACTACAGAAGGTTAAACAACTTTGGGGATTTAGGTGTTGAAATTAAACATTGCAGGACAGAAGTAAACGTTTGTTATTCACAACTGATAGATGGTTAATTTATTCAAACTGGAGTCACAAGGGATATGGTCACCGACACCATAGTCATATGCGAAGATTCCGTCACCGGATTAAGACTGGAAAAGCCTCAGAAATTTCCTAAGATGAATAAGAAGATACTCGTTAAGTAAAGCTTGACTTTTTTCCGAAAGTTTATCGTCTTCGTCAAATGAAATTCACAAAATATTTCTGATCATGACTGAAAATGCATTATGCAAAACTTTTATATTAGATCCGTTTAAGGGGAGGTAACTTGGTTCTCTTAATGAATAAAGAAAAAATATTCACTGAAATTAAAGAACTATTTCACTGAAATCAAAGAACTCTTAATGGGAACAATACCTTATTCAAAGAATTTTAGGATCAATTCAAATTATGGTAGCAAATGACGTCTTCCGGTTGACTGTCGTTTTTGTCTATCAGGGTTCCAAAGAGAACGAAAAAAATGCCACTTAATTCATCAAAACGCGTTGAACTACAGCATCTCTTTCAAAAGTTCAAAATAGCCCGTTTTCCTTATATGTAATATTTTTTCCTTTATTGAATACAAGAAATTGATTTAATTTACTCTCTCTCTCTCTCTCTCTCTCTCTCTCTCTCTCTCCTCTCTCTCTCTCTTTTCAGAAATGGACTGAAGCTCGAGAAAACATATTTTCACAATGCCAACTGCACTTTTGATTAATTAGTTTGCCTTGACAATGTTATTTTATTTTATTTCATCGTTTTCCGTTGGGTCAACAAAAATACTTAAAAGATATAACGTGTTAGTGCTCTAATTCGGCAAGAGAAAGTATTTTTTCTCTTCGCATAGGCCTTTGACTCTTGGAAGAGATGGTTCTACAGGGTATTACCTCTCTCTCTCGAATGAGTTTGGTGGCCTTTCATTTCTCAACCTGGATGCAACCCACCCAGTCGACTATCTACCCGGTAAATGACTCAATGATTAAATGAACAGGGATACAACAGAACAATTATCATAACTGCCACGTTTCTTCTGACAGGCCTAAGCGCGGGTGGCGCCAAATAAAAGAAGTGTGTCACAGTCCTTGTATTATTCATATTTTAACCCTTGAATCCATCATGAGCCAACTTTGCAACAAACTTCCACAGAATTTTCCCGTTCATACCCAGAAACCCATCAGGCATACTACAACATCCACCTCTATCTTAAACACACACACACACACACACCAACTCTTGCGAAGCATCATGGATTACCTCCCAGGTCTGTCTCCAATCATATTCTTTCTATGGGTTTCTCTCTATTTCTGATATTTAGATTTTTCCCTGTATGGCTGCACCGCCATTATACAGAGCAAGGTAATTCTTGACGTTAGCTTTAAGTTAATGGCTGAAGCAGCTGTCGCCAGAATGATAAATAAATGGAAAAACAAGTGCAGTTTCTGTGTTTTCCTTCAAAACCTTAGCCCTGAAGAATAAAATATAGAATAAGAAACGTTCAGTGGCAGAGTAACGAGAATATATATATATATATATATATATATATATATATATATATATATTATATATACTATACATACACACACACACACACACACACACATATATATATATGTGTGTGTGTGTGTGTGTGTGTGTGTGTGTCACGTGCATCTACTGTGATTTTTAAGCACACACACACACATATATATATACATATATATGTATGTGTCGTGTATATATATATATATATATATATATATATATATATATATATATATATACATAATATATATGTAGGTTAATATAGCGTCTGTATACACTTCTACGTAGCAAACATAATCTAAGAGTACTAAACTCTATTTTTGGATCTGCCGTCGTCCAGTCAGAGGTAAGCCACTCTCAACGTTGGCTCCCACATAAGGAAATTGAATAAAGAGACCCTGTGCAGAGCCTTATTATCGGTATTCTGTAATTCCTTGAGGAATGTTTATACATACCCTTTATGACTAACAGGACTGACATCACCAAAATCTATATGTTTTATTTGCCTTTAATAGATATATATGTTCACCTGTACAATACATGTTATGACAACAACACGCAGATGTGCTAATAACTGTAGGTTAACGAGACTCACATTAGTCCTAAAATACATTTTGTTTCATATTATTGTATTTCATCTGTTAATTATTCATAGGTATCATCTACGTCCATGTTTCCTTCGTTTAGGACTATATTTCTTGTTCTTAAATGGTTTATTAGCTACCTTTAATCTTTCTATTTCCCAATCCAGCATATAGCCGTCTATCTTCCTTTTATCTTTCACTTCACTTTTGTGGATATTTTTTTTTTGTCAACTTGACCTGTAATTGAGTCACAGTTAGTTCATTTACAAACGTATGATCATAAGAGTTGTTTTTATTTAGAAACATATAAACAATATTATAGTTAATTCATATATATCCAAAAACTGACCGCGATTCATTTGTGAAATATGTCACCCCTCTAGGGACAATTTCCTAAGCGTGGAGTTGAATAAAACTGATGATTTGTTTATATGTTGCTTGGAGGTAACTATGTGAATGAATGAGGTGCGTGACGGTCCTTACCCTCATGTCACTTACTGACTTTGGCATGGAATAAACAGATGTGGCAGCAAGGCTAAGAATTTATGTCACATTTACAAGTATCTATGATATTCATCATCCCAGAAGAGTCGAAATACTTAGGGCAGCAGGACCATTTGAACTAGAGTGCATCAGCAATTAATAGTTTTGCAATTTGTGACAAATGGTGAAATGCTATAGCATACACTATAATGACGGAAATTTTAGAAAAGGCAACGCCGCAAATGAAAGAAAACTGCCATAAAGGCTCGGCAGAGGTACAGGACTCTCCATCTCGACCTACTCTTATATCACAGTCACTTTCTGACGTATGTGTACACTCATATCAACAATAATGATCCATCACAACCAGGTAACGAAGTAGTGTACATCGAAAAACCTTCATAGCAATCCTCAGGAAATGAACTGTCTCCGAATCTCAGCTCATTATGCAGAAGGTAATGAGCAAGTAATGATCAGATAAGCAGCGGTCATTTTCTTCCGGTCATTAAGCGTTCATGAGGAGGTCCAAACGTTACACGAAAGACTCAATAATTGATTTTGAAATACTGGCGTCACCAGAGTGGATGCTTATTATACCTGGGGCAAAACACATAAGCAAAATTAACAATTACGACAACTGAGAAACGTCAAAGCATATTGCCAAAAGAAATGAAATAAAAATTGCGTTGAGATTAAACAGTTGGGATGGTGAACCCGACTGCCAATTACCTCCTTTATTGTGGCATAAAATGGAAGAGAGAGAGAGAGAGAGAGAGAGAGGAAAGCTCCCTGCTTGAAATAGAAAAAGACATCGCTTGAGAAACTCACTGCTTGGAGAGAGAGAGAGAGAGAGAGAGAGAGAGAGAGAGAGAGAGAGAGAGAAATGCATCGTTTGAGAAACTCGCACTTTGCTGGATACAGAAAGAGAGAAAGAGGACTGAATGGGGTGGAGGATGGCTAGTGGATTATTCTTTGGAGGTATGGGTCGGGATGGGGTAGGGGGAATGGGGGCGGAGGGGAGGGAGGGCACCCAGTCTTGCAGGCAGGCAAGAGGAAGTCGCACATGAGGAAAAATGGGTGATCGAGAAGCTGATGGAGGAGACAGCGACACCTGGGATAATGGAAGCTAGAAGTGAGGAGAAGGGAGAGGAGGTTGGAAACAGAAAGGAAATAAAAAAAAGGGAGAAAATAATAAGGGAAGCAACAAAATATGAATTGCCTTGAGGGAAGTCGGAAGGGAAGGGAACGAGAAAACAAATGGATAAATAAGACGGAAACGAAAGCGATTTCTGGGAGAGAAAATAATGTCTCTGACGAGAAACAACGCCTTAATTAAAAGTCTTTGTAAGACCGCACACAGGAAGCGTGCCACTGAAAAATGACGCGCGTATTTCGTCGAATTTTGACATTCACTTCTTCACGGGAAGTCAGCTATCTTTTTTTATGTTTTCCTTTACTAACCTATTCATTCTACAAGTTAGTACAATGAAATAAATAAAACAGTGGAAAGGTTGGGCGTATATTGAACAATGCGACCGCGTCATTGTATTGCTGAAAGGTTAGCATGTTCTAAATAATATGAACGTATTTTGTATTGGGAATATGTGTAAAGGAATAAGTTTTCCAAGTCACAGATATATATTTGCCCTTCTAGTGCTCTGTATAATCGCCAAGACTCAATGTTCATGAGAACTTTTCTCCTACGTTTCTTCTGAGAATACAAAGCCCTTTCCTCTAGGGCTCCTGAATAGAATGGGTGGATCTAACATTTCCTGTGCACTGCAGCTTTTAAATTACGTTAATGCCAGATGAAAACGCACCGAAATTTAAATCCATCAGGACAAAGGAAGAAAATCTAATCTTCAGCCAGTGACTGGGCATAACAGAAGTGGTGAAAAATCTCCGCAATCTCCCTTCCGCCAGTAACTAGACACGACGGAAGTACTTCAAAAGACATCGTTAGAGCGAAAGAGTGCAATTACAATTCCAGTTATACATTCAAGGAACATTTTGATTCCCTAACTCGTTAATCCGCTTACAGACCAAACAACAGACAAACAATATCGCTAACAATGGAGGCTGTTCCACAAGGAGAGCTTTCCCACGAAAGCAAAATGCAATCTGTGAGTCATTCATCAAGGAAAGCTGGAAGGAATGAAACCCCGGCACAAATTGCAGCTACAGTTGCAGTGCAAAAAGCGAAAATTCCAGTTGCTCGTGTAGCCGGAGACATTCCCGTTTGGCAAATAGCGCTTTCTGAAAGCAGATCATGTAGCAAAAGCGTTTGTCTTTTAAGGTATTTCAGTTCGTGTAACGAAGGCTTCTCAACTTTTCGTCGTCGCAATCTTTATCCCTCCTTTTTGAGAGAGAGAGAGAGAGAGAGAGAGAGAGAGGATTATCGAACAGAACTTGGGATGGTTCTGCATACAAAGGATCCGATTCTAAAGTTATTTGCAAAGATTGGTAAAAAATGCTTCATGGTTTACAGAAATCCATTTCTTTTCCCGAGTTTACTTAGATTTTTCCTTAATTCCAAAGAGTCTTTACTATTTTTTATGCATTATTTTTGTTGATTTCGTTAAGCACTCTATTTTACTTTCAATATTGGTAAATTTTTTTCTCCACATATAGAATCGTTATGAAAATAATAAGCTGATGAAGTCTGTCTCACTATGGTACCTAATGCACCTTCAATATAAAAATGTCTTTATCTATAGTCTTCGTAACCTTAATTAGTTTGATTGGCAGCGGGAGCCTACTGCTAGTCGATTATTTATTAATGTGAAATAAAGATTGAATTAATATAATAATTCTGGGAGTATTCCCTTCCTTTAGCGCTTCTTTAGCCTTGCAATCTTCAAACTAATGGCTATAAATATGACATGGAAAAAAAAACCTTAAGTGCCATACCTATACTTTTGCAGTGAATAAAAAACCTGACTAATAATAATAATAATAATAATAATAATAATAATAATAATAATAATAATAATAATAATAATAATGGCTACAGAGGGGAGAGCTAAAGAAGGAAACTGAAGGAATGATAACAGTGGACAAGATCAGGCCCTAAGAACGATAGGCGGAAATAACATCTCT
Organism: Macrobrachium nipponense; assembly: GCF_015104395.2. NCBI lineage: Eukaryota > Metazoa > Arthropoda > Malacostraca > Decapoda > Palaemonidae > Macrobrachium > Macrobrachium nipponense. The sequence continues at coordinate 35,525,355 of NC_087204.1, forward strand.
CCCATATGTAGGAAGTGCAATACGAAAAATGAAACCATAAACCACATAGCAAGCGAATGTCCGCACTTGCCACAGAACCAGTACAAAAAGAGGCATGATTCAGTGGCAAAAGGCCTCCACTGGAGCCTGTGGCAAGAAACATCAGCTACCTTGCAGTAATAAATGGTACGAGCACCAACCTGAAGGAGTGATAGAAAACGATCAGGCAAAGATCCTCTGGGACTATGGTACCCAGAACAGATAGGGTGATACGTGCAAATAGACCAGACGTGACGTTGATGACAAAACAGAATAAAGAAAGTATCACTCATTGATGTCGCAATACCATGGGACACCAGAGTTGAAGAGAAAGAAAAGGAAAAAATGGATAAGTATCAAGACATGAAAATAGAAATAAAAGAAGGATAATGGGATATGCCAGTGGAAATTTTGTACCGATAATTATAGGAACATTAGGCACGATCCCAAGATCCCTGAAAAGGAATCTGGAAAAACTAGAGGCCGAAGTAGCTCCAGGACTCATGCAGAAGAGTGTGATCCTAGAAACGGCGCACATAATAAGAAGAGTGATGGACTCCTAAGGAGGCAGGATGCAACCCGGAACCCCACACTATAAATACCACCCAGTCGAATTGGAGGAGTGATAAACAAAAACAAAACAAAAAATAATAATAATAGGAAGTATTGCAATAAGTTAACGATCTTTGTCATTCCTACTCGTTATACACCAGAGTAGCCGCATAAATAATTCGTCATAAGGTGCAGTTATTTATATATTAAACATCTAAGTGTTACAAAGGTACCTTTCTTTCCAATGCCAACGCAACCCCACCTCCCAAGAAAACTCAATAACCGTCTCAAAGTAAAATAATTTTCAAATCACCAGTCTACGGGGTGACTCGTAAATCATCTCTCTCTCTCTCTCTCACACACACACACACACACACACACACATACACACGGAAGAATTCTTTTTGCATAGTAATTCATTCAGCCAAATGAGAACCTTTAATAATATATGAAACCGAGAAATTATATATATTATAATAATATATATATCTATACTGACTAGTAATATGATATTATTATATATATATATTATATTCTATATATATTATTATCTATATATATAATTATATATAAATAAATTTCTCGACTTAATGTAAATTAAACAGGTTGTTGGAATGAATACTCTCATTTGGCTGAATGCACTGCTATGGAAAAAGACTTCTTGCTTGTGTGTGTGTGTGTGTGTGTGTGTGTGTGTGTGTGTAGTGAGTGTGTGAGAGAGAGAGAGAGAGAGAGAAAGGGGGTGGGTGGCAAGAGAGACTCCTTAACTACTTTCTTATCCAGATAATTGCTCATAAGAGCGCTTACCTTATCTATTTATGATTGATTAATTCTGTACATAGATCTGGTATCGCAATGGACGAGACTCGACGTCGG
>NC_087204.1:35531800-35539300 GCF_015104395.2 Macrobrachium nipponense
CATCGAGAGTGCTACTATTGATCTAAGTGACCTCGAAAATTAAGGATTACTCACTAATATCTGTTGTTTTTAGTAATGTTTACTTTCTTTCCGACGTTTCTTTCCGCAAAACAACACACACACAAACACACACCCTTTTAGTGCCAGTGATGTCTTAACCCCAAAGTATTCTTTTTCAGATGGTAAGTCATATGTATACCAAGTTTGGTTTAAATTCCTCAATTCGTTTCAAAGTGTATGTGGCACATACACACATACATACATCCATTTATATATATATATATATAATATATATATATATATATATATATATATACGTATATATATATATACACATATGTATATATATTCATTAGCTGAAAACGAGAGAGAGAGAGAGAGAGAGAGAGAGAGAGAGAGAGAGAGAGAGAGAGAGAGAGGTCCGTGGGGCAACCAAAAAGAACTCCAAATCGAAAGGCAGTAAACACGAAATCTCTGAAATAAGAGATTTCAGAGCAACCACCGGTCAATCACTGCTGATTGAGAACAAGCCGTCGGAAAACGCGCGCCGGAAGCTTTTGTGTGGTTGAATCATGGTGTGGTAAAATGGGGGAGAGAGAGAGAGGGGATGGTGGATGACTGAGAGGGACATGGATGGGGGTGGGTGGGTGAGGGAGGGAGCGATGTTTGCAAGGAACCAGGGGATGGCAATCGAAATCCAATAAGGCCCATCAATATTTTAAAACACACACAATGGTATGAAGATGGAAGAAAATGTCAAAGCAAGCAAACACGTAAACAAATGCTCAAAAGTGAGAGGTGGAGACAAGATTGATATGAATGATCTATTTTCCTTATGTACTGCAGGTTTTTTCTTTTTTTTTTAATTTTCGGAAATCTTCGGAATGTCCTTTTGTTCGCTTCTAATCCTCGGGAAGTAAATTATGAATGCTTTCAGCGTTTTCAAATTCTTAGGCCAAAGTAACTAAAATTTGTCTGCCTGTTTCTGGTTCCGAATGAATAAACTTTCATGATCTAAGCTTCATATTCATTAAGCCGAATTAATTCAGCACAATTCACACAGAAGGTACAAAGACCAAGTCAATTCTGATAGTGAAGAGCTATTAAAATAATAAGTATGATGATACTCGTCTAACACCAAAGCACTCAATCAAACTCAGTATTACGTTTAGTTTTCCTATAAAGTGCTTTACCCATATAAAAATCTCTAAACGCACTGGTAACCGGTCCTCCCACCATAATTTTCATTAATATTCGATTTCTTTGTTGTCTTTGGATTTCCTGTCATGTATTCATAACACTCTCGGGTCAAATTCCAAGGACTTTTTAATCACGCAAATGCAAATCTTGCTCATCACAAACTACGCAAGTTTTCCGGCTCTAATTTCTCCACTTCCTGGAAGCTTTCCAGTGAAGTGAGCGTCTTCCCGTCAAATTCTCGGACATCTTCCGATAAGAGTGATTCTTGGAATGTGCCTCTCCGGCCCTGGGCCTATTGTTTGCCTTTTGTTGGTAGAGATGGTGTCTGGTGACTTTTTTTTTTAATATCTAAAAACGTATCAGGATACGATATCCAACAATCGGCAAGTCTTCACTATGCATTTCAACACACAGATCAGGGTGTCTGTTCATTATAAATACATTGTTGGTGTTGCTGACGATTCAGCTGACTTTCGGAGCCTTTAAGCAGCGCTATGTCATGTTCGTAGAACCTGTGACAAAGTTGCACAACTAAATTGTTTAACGAATCCATTATTCCAGCTAAGTAGAGGTCAAGTTCTAAGGTCAAATTACACTTGAATTTTAAAACAAGAAAAAAATAAAACACACTTTACTCAAGTCGTTCAGAATGTCAGCATTTTTAACAACAGAAGCACTAATACCTATAACCATTACGAAGTATACACACTTGTTAAGAATGATAGCTAAGATACATAGAAGGAGTTGGATAAAGAGAGAGACATTATAGAAAAACTAAAGTCCAGGGTGAAAGTGCAAGAGAATCGCTTGCAATAAGTGAAGAGATGTGCTGGGACTTTCTTTTTTTTCCTCTCCCTCACAGACTGCAACACATTGCATAAATCTCCCAGGATCCCCAAAGACCTCCTCACCCACAGTCCTTCCTACTCCCACTTCCTGACCTAGCCGACCCCCTCACCCCGGCAAGAAACCCTCCCCCCCCAACCTAACCTACCCTCTCCAGTCCTCCGACTGTGTAACCCACCACCACATTTACGCCCTCCCTCTCTCCCATTACTTTCACACCATTCCCCCACCCCTCCCCCTCTATCCAGGCAACAATACCCCACTGAAATCAACCCCCTTCCACCTCTTAGATCCACCCTAAACACCTCCCCCTCCTCAGCCACCGAGGCCTTAACAAGGTTTCATGCAATGAGATGAATCGCGCACACCATGAGGCTGGTACCATCGGGTTCTCATCTCCACCTGGCAAGATAATGTCACTAACTCCAAAATGTTGCGAGTTCCCATTCAGGAGGCAGAGAAAGGATCTGCCGAATGCAACTTGGCATTGTTTACCTCTGATAAGGATGGCTACCACGACTACTGTACCGTTGCAAGTGTTGCAAATCCATTGCAGCCGACGCTGCCGGAGAAGGAGGAGGCACGCGAGACTTGGTCGTTATTCGAGAAGACAGATGGAAAGAAAGATGTAATTACAAAATGCATGCAACGTAATTGGTTCTGAGGAGAGAGAGAGAGAGAGAGAGAGAGAGAGAGAGAGGAGAGAGGAGAGAGAGAGAGAGAGCAGCAATTTCCTTTACCCGACACATTCTCTACATAGGAGAAAAAGAAAACAAGGTAACTGTTTGCTCGATATTGTCAGAAGTCATAATCTCTATGCCCAGTGGAGATAAAATTAGTAAAATACGAAAAAAACTCTCAACCTTCGGGAGCTGAAACGAGATTAAATAGGAAAGAAGATTTTCTTGTCATATTTCACTCCCTTTCAAAATATCAGTACAAACCAAAGGTTTTTTTTTTATTTTCATAACACTATGCCTCTTTTACATGTGCATAACTTCCTAAAATAGCTTCAGTACAAACAGTAACAAAATGAATTTCAAGTACCCGATAAATTTTGTTTTATTTAATAATACAAGTAGAATGGCCATTTCATATGTACACAAACACACACACACACACACACACACACAGGTATTTATGTAAATTCTGTGCGTGAAATTTGCATAACATCACAAACAAAAATGGCATCAAGTTACATAACAATGAGTCGCCAGCTAGCAAAGCCCGATAATAATTCAAATACACAATGGAAGTCAAAAGGAAACTGCACAAACCCACTGTCGTTACTTTCTTTTAGGTCTCATCATCAAAAGATGGCGACTACCATCCGAATGTCAAAGCAGAAACACAAGGCTCAACAGTTTTGAAAATATATACTTTTTTGGATTTCCTTTATTTTTTTCTTTTAAACTTTCATTTTGATTTTTATATTACTACCTTCTTAAACCAGACTGCTGGTAAAAAAAAAAAGCTTTTACCTACGTTCTAAACACTTGTTGGTATTCATTACAAATTTCATTTAATCACCAAATTCAGATCGAGGAAATTTTTTTTAATTTAGATTATTCTTATATTGAAGAGTAACTATAAATTTTCTCATATACGACTGTTAAACAGATTGGAAGGACACACCTCATCTTGCACACAGACACACACATAAACACACTATAATGAACAACAAAAAGTGTTTTTTTTTTTCTAACTCGTTTGAGCCAGTTTACTTGGTGACACCACCCGCCAACTGGTTATGAATAATCAAACGTACAGCGCAGTAACAGCGCACATGAAAGAGGGACTTCACAGGCAGGAACGTAATATATCATATCCACAAAGAGAGAGAGAGAGAGAGAGAGAGAGAGAGAGAGAGAGAGAGAGAGAGAGAGAGAGAGAACAATGTATAAATATTCTGTAGAAACTCAACTGCGTCTATTCGTTGCACTGACTTCAAACAAGTATCTATATTAACAGCCTGAGTCAATACAATTGGTCTTCTTATAGCAGCCTTTTCTTAATGTTGCGAACCAACGTTGTCTTTAGGAAATACATGTGATTTTGCCTGTTCGTTTAAAAGAAAAAGTGATAATCACACATGTGAATAAGCAAAAATATTCACAATATATATATATATATATATATATATATATATATATATATATATATATATATATATATATATATATATATATATATGAGACTTCAGTAATGTGACTATTTACATAAATAATCTTTAAATTATCTGAAAAAGAAGTATACGATTAACAAAGTAACAAGATGACTAGACCGAGATTCTTCTGTATTTTAGGTCACCCACTGAAAATATCCCAAGAGAATCTTTCAATTATGAAACCCAGATATATTATTATTATTATTATTATTATTATTTTATTATTATTATTATGATTATTATTAATTAATTAATAATAATAATAATATTAATAATAATATAATATAATAATATTAATTAATTGCCTCTATTTCTCCCTTGAAGATAGTACGCTATTATTCAATGTTCCAAACTCTCAGTTCAAAATGTAACGCTTAACTAATTTGCTGCAGTGAAGTTTTGTTTGCTAGCTTTGCCTGGCGTCTCCTTTTAGCAGACATTACACCTTTAACATCTACAATGCCAACGTGTGATATACACGGCCGTGAACTGAATTCTAATGTTGTTCCATCGTCATAACTTCAAATTAGCATGGATTTCCTTTGTCTACCAAAGACTACCATTTACAGAGAGAGAGAGAGAGAGAGAGAGAGAGAGAGAGAGAGAGAGAGAGAGAGAGAGAGAGCTTCTATTATTTTTTCTAACATGAATTATTATTATCATTGAGAGAGAGAGAGAGAGAGAGCTTCTATCATTTTTTCTAACATGAATTATTATTATCATTAAGAGAGAGAGAGAGAGAGAGAGAGAGAGAGAGAGAGAGAGAGAGAGAGAGAGAGCATGCTTCTATCATTTTCTTTACGGGAAGCATTGCCATCATTATCGCTGTCGCTGGTAATGTGACTTGAGTTTTGGGCTTGAACTGATCTCGCGTCAGGACGGATGCCTGTGCTACTGAACAACTGCCTGCCTTTATGGCACCTTTTCTTGGCGCAGTGATAAATCACGAATAAGACTCCCGGCTGAAAACAGACCGGAATTGTTCGACCCGTTCGTCCATGCTAATAAGAATTAAGCACCTCTGAATCCCTTGCTTTATGACTGCGAACCGACAAAAGTTATTGAGTTGTTAAAACCAAACAGAGAGTTGCTCTAGCGCTGAGAGAGAGAGAGAGAGAGAGAGAGAGAGAGAGAGAGAGAGAGAGAGAGAGAGAGAGAGAGAGAGAGCATTAATTGGGACGCATTTAGTTGATCCCTTTCCTCCCTCCATTTAAAAGCGCTTTCTCTTCCCAAATTTTGTCTGACTTGTTCCAATGGGGACTAGTTAGTTCTGCTCGAAGTAACTGTTACACACACACACACACACACACACACACACACGTATATATATATATATATATATATATATATATATATATATATATATATATATATGTGTGTGTGTGTGTGTGTGTGTGTGTGTGTGTGTGTGTATGGGCACGCAATGTGAACATTTATGCATGTGTGCTCGCAAACAATGAGTATACCGCTAACATATTTAATACAACAAATGAAAAATACAGATACACAAGTTATCAACATATTTACATACGCTTACGCGCACGCACGTATGCTCACACAATATACATAAATACCAGGAGCCACATACATAGATACACACAATATATATGTATACTATGTGCGCAGTTTATAAATGAACGTACCCTGTGGTGTACGTATGTAAGTATGCAAGCGGGGAAAAAGGAAGCAAAAATCTTTTTCCCGTGCGGACAGCCACTGGGAATATTCGCCATCCTCACAGCAGTGAGATGGGATGTGTGTATATCGTCGGTATAAATAATTCAAAAGTATTTTTGTAATCTGGTTATAGACAGGATTTAACAGATCCGGCAAAAGGCTACGAGCGTTTCCTTTTGATACCCAAATCCAGTCAGCCAATCAGAGAGAGAGAGAGAGAGAGAGAGAGAGAGAGAGAGAGAGAGAGAGAGAGAGGGGGGGGGGGAAGGGGGTAAAGGGACAAACACACATACACATACACAAACACAGAGGCAAACAAACACGGAAAAAGCAATAGCAGCGAGCAAACGGGCTGTGAACGAGATTAAGCCTTTTGTAGTGGCAAATTTAAGAGGCCATTGCAATGGAAAATCAATCAGAGAAATACCTTTTGTCCAGGGGAGGGAAGGGGGGAGGGGGTGGAGGGGGGGGGGGAGAAGGAGTAAAATGGAATCCCACACTGGCATATTTTCTCGCACCTTTCACTCCGTCAAGCTTCATATTTTGCCTTGCTTTTATTGTGGCCAAAACTAAGGCAGCCGTAAAGTGGCCAAAACACGCACATAAATTACGGCCCTGTCCACGAGATACCGAATAGAAATTATGCCTATTATTTCTCTCTCTTTCTCTGTCTTTCTCTCCTTCGCTTATACTTTTCGTCTTCTGCTTCTTCCGGAAAGCTACAATGAAAGTGGAAAAAAAAACAGAAAAAGAACTTTTATTTTTTTTTCATCGCACAATGCAACTGCCAGTGGAATTTTTTTTTCTTTTCTTCAGGGAACACTGAGCAAAAAGGAAAGAGGCGATTTTCTTTTATTTACAAGGAATCTTTCTGTTCGCTGATGTTTCCGTAACGCGAAGATTTTCTTGGTCTTTAGAGGGAAAACTCTATAACTTTTTTTTTATTTCTTCCCTTTTTACTCTAATAGGTCATTCGTCTCCGTTTCTTTATTGTGCTTTGCACTTACGGTACTGTTTGGCTTGGGAAATTTGAGGTTACTTCCATAATGCAGTATATTTAAACAGATTAGAAAGAAGTAAGTGTGACTGATAATTATAATTTCAACTGCACAACAAATTCATTCAAATGACAAAAACATACAGTCACAATTTTCTGTGCAATATAATCAAACCTTATTTCAAATTGCAAAAATACATACACATGTATATATATATATATATATATATTATATATATACATACATATATATAATACTATATAATATATATATTATATGTAGTATGTATATTATTATAATATATATATATATGGTATATATAGATATATATATATATATATATATAAAATTTTTTATACCATACACCTCTTCCAGTTAAGAGGAGGTGGCGCCTCGAAGCGTTAACATGCCAGGTCCTGACTTAAGAGTCTTCTGGGATGAACTTGTAGCCCCGCGCCCTATTTAAATCTGGCCTCGACCACTGTAAGTTCTTTGGTATACAAACCTAAGTGAGGTTTTGAAGGAGCATTCCTGCCCTTGCCTAGAAATAGAGGAGGCCCCTTTACTTGGCATGCGAGAATGCTGCTGATCTTGCCACGATTATATATATGT